>NW_010973132.1:1634130-1661287 GCF_000737465.1 Haliaeetus leucocephalus | reverse complement strand
CCCCGGCGCCCAGCCCTGCGCCGGCTGCCGGGCTCGGGGCGGCGGCTCTGCGCCGAAACGATGCAGCGGGGAAAGGGGGGGGGGGGGGAAGGGGGCCTGGCCAGTGGAAGTTTGGCTGAATAAGCCCCTTGGGGTTTGGCCTAGGAGAGCCTACCGCTTCCCTGGGACTTGGGAAAGGGTCAAGAAAATTGCAGCTCTGCGAGGCGCCGGTGTGACTGGCAGGAGGGGCTCGCTGAGCCGGAGAAGGGGTTTGCAGCCAGGGCCCTGTGGCTTTCGAGTGTTTCGGGCCAGAGGAGGAGGTCATCCCTCTCCTTTTCCATTAGGGCCTAGGCACTCCTGTTGCCTCATCTGCCATAGAAGACACTGTAGGAAATACAGCTTAATAGGTTTCTTCGGATCAGCTGTGAAGCGCCCACCGTGGCCTTGCACACCGTGGGGAGGGAATGACGGCTGTGTCTGAGTGTTGACACAAAATCCTGAGCCACAAGGCATTGGCCAGACAGAACTGCAGGGCTCCGTGGCAGTAGGTGACAATGCCCGTACAATCCTGCACGCTCGGGACAGCAAGCTGTCCTGTTTTAGGAACGCCTGGTATTCTCTTCTGCGCCTAACGTAGCCTTTGCTCCCAACTGTTTTGACAGGTCTGCCATTTACATCACGTAATCCATGTGCAGATCATGGAAGTGACTGAACTTTCTTCACAGTATGGAGTTAAAAACAAATGTACATGCTCCCAGGGATGCAGAGAGCAGCCTTAAAGCAGGCAGAGAAAACTGAAAACAGAAATGAAAGCGACCCCGGAACATCGCTGTGTGCAGTTAGTCTGCTTAATGCTTTTGCTGACGGGTCCCATGGCTCAACAACAGTCTCATAGTCCCGTAGTCAAAATCTGGTAGTTTCAACAAAGCCAATGTGAAGCTGCAATATACTTAGGCTAAAACCAAACAGCACTTTTGAAAGCACCTGTAATAGAAAATTGACTTTGCAGCTCAGGTTGAAAAAACTGTCCTCTGTGGGTGAAAATTAGGGGTTTCTCCTATACAATTGCTTTTTAAACACCTGCGACACAGTTCACTGCGAAGAGCTGTGGCTGGATACAGGATACAGCTGCTGTTCCAACAGTAGAGCTCCCCAATGTAATTACAGTCCGGCAGAAGATCAATAGATGGTTAATGCTGGAAGGGATTTTTTGATTTATTTGGTCTATGACCAGGAGCTACAGAAGGCTTTCCAATATATTAAGTCCACCATAAAAACATCCAAGCCATTTCTAGACATGAGAGCACTTGATCTCTCTGCTAAGCACATTATATCTTGCCTCACTCATCCTCTTCTCAGGTTTTTTTCTGTTACAACACAAACATTTGCACATTTGAGTCTATATCTCAAATGCCTGTAACAGTGATATCTTAACACTGCAGTCCTACAGTATTGGTCTTTTCCTCATGCTTTCTCCATCTCCATGTAAATAGCCTTTTCCACCTGGACCTGCAGTTGCATTTAAATGCCTGGTATTAAATGGGCATTTCATGGGTTTCTCTATTAGTCTTGTCATTTATGGATTTCACTTAGATCAAATGCATGGGTTTAAATCATAACAGTGACTGAAAATTGCCTTTATTGGGTAATAAATCAATGTGAGATAAAATCCTGAGCTTGTAACAGAGAATGTGTCTGAGGTCTAAGTTTTTATTCTTGAAAGCAGGACAAGCGAAGGTGCAGCTGTGGAGCAGGAAGGAGAGTGGCAGCTCAGTTACCTGCCATGGCCCTCATCCTCTTCTACCACGGGCCACTTAGGTTTACTGCTGACTTTGCTGAATGTCAGAGCAAGCCCTCAGATTACCTGCCAGTATTCTGGTTTGGGGTTTTTTTTTCTGCTGAGCTATCGATTGCCTCAGCTGGATGACCTGGAACAGCCATGCTTTTGGTGGTGGTGTAGGATTTTACCATCCCATCAACTCTTGCAAAAAAGAATCAAGATCTTTGAGGGGAGGGAATGTAAAGGACGTGGTTCTCCAAATGTTTCAGCAGTTATTGCTGTAGATTGATTCTTTGGACATATTTTCCTTTACTTTCCTCCCTGAGGTAGCAGAACCTGCTGCTCTGTACTGCCCCGGTTAAGCTGTGGGCTGGTGGTTTTTCTTGACTGACTTATTACTGTGACAGATTACACCTACACTGAAGAGCTGTTAGGGACTTTTCTGCATTTCTGCCAATTTACACCTCAATCGGGAAATGGTCTTAAATATTTAAATCTTTAAAACTTAGTTGGAAATTGTTTTTCTTTTTCAGGAAAGTGAAGCTGGTGAGTACAAACATTATTTATTTGCTACCATAGCCAAGTAATCACTGAAGAAAGCTGAAAGCAGCAGCCACTTGACATTTTGAAATACGTATTTGTCTTGTCTGTACTGGCAGAATCAAACAGCAGTTGTCCATGCCTGGTTTTATCTTCTCTTCCATATTTAAGAGCTTTAATTGGGCATGACAAAATGTAATCAGTTAAGCTATTTAAATAAAAGGGGGAAAACCTCATGGGTCGATGTTCCTGAAACCCACGGCCATCAGCTCACTGATGGAGATGTTACAGAAGAGAGAGGTCACTTAAAACTGTCTCATCTGCCTCTTACTGCCACTGCAAAATGCAACAGGGAGTCGTTTCAAAAGTGCTGTTTGTGGTCACAACAGCACCAAGGGTGTTACAAGTTAAGAAAATACACATGCAGGCTACAGCTTTACAGACTGTCAGGTCAAAAGGTAGCTGGGTCCTTTTCTCTTAAGCATGCCACTGGAGAGACATCCTCTACCTGAGGGATTAACCCCATTTAGTTCTCCAGCTTTTTTATCCCTTTCCCCCAGTATGAATGGCAAACATAAATATTTTATTTGTCAGGGCTTATTTTGTGGCATTGAAAGCATCAGGCATGAAGCCCTTCGTAACTTCAGCTGGGCAGCTTTGAATTGTCCCCATCTATGGGTTGAGTCGTACTCGTGTGGCTGAGTGGTGGTGGAGGAAGCGAGGCAGGCGACCCTCTCAGGTTTATCAGGCCTGCTGTAGGTGCACCTTACTCACCAGCACATCCTCATGGTCTGATGAAACCCCCTCTCTCACAGATCCACGGGAGCCCGTTTGCTCCCTGCTGCCTTTCTAGCAACCTCCTCTTCCTCTAGAGGCTTGTTGTCATCCCCAAGACTTCTGTGCTCAAGAGAAACGAACCCAGGAGCAGGGGATGGAGAGGAGAGAGGGCACAGGGCCTGTGATGGAGGTTAATGTTCTTCCCTGCCGCCTTTTAAACAGAAGCTGCAGAGGGACCATTGGGTACCAATCTCCAGAGAGGGGCTATTTCCCTTGTAAACCTCCCCCCCAAGAGCTGCCCAGGGCACTGACCCCACGGCTTCTGCCTCGCGGAGGCAGGAAACACGACACGTGGCTCCTGGGGAAACTCTACTTTTCCTTCCCCTCAGTTCTTCCAAACCTCCTGCAAAAGACCTGCTCCACTAACACCCTGAATGATAGCTGCTGGTTAGCCTGGTGGAAGACTGTCACCGTGCCAAGTGAGTATGACTGACCAAACAGTTATTTTGTGTGCAGTGCATGATATTTCCCCTCTTGAGTGAGGGTCAGACAGGACAAGCCCCTTTCTACCCCTCCTGCTCTTGGTTTATTCAGCAGACATAAATCAAGGAGTGCATCTCATTCATTCCTTGATCCAAATGGTCTCCCTCATAGAGACAAAGGAAAAAGACCAGCAGTAGTGGCATCGGAGGAACTGGAAAGCTTTTTTTCATGATCCTGTAGTGCCAAGCAATATTTGCATTGCAGATCCTGTCACAAGAAAATCCATGCTGAGGCATCATATCTTTTTTTCTGCTTTTGTTCTTTTCATTGTCCCACTTTATCTTCTGATCACGTGTCTGTTCTTGGTGCCCCGAAGTTGTCTGTCTTCTCTGCACTTCACAGAAGAAGCTGTCAAGAGTTTAAAAAAATAGATAGGACATATCAAATGGATCTGTCTGAGCTCTGAAGGGCAGCCTGGGCTCCAGCTGTGAGGGCTTCTACGGGCAAAGTCTTCTGTCCTCTCCAACAGAGAGTGCTCCCTCGCCACCGTGGCTGAGAACAGAGTTACTCCTTCTGGCTGACCTTCCCAATTACCTCCAGCAAGGGAATTTTCTTAACGGAGCATTGGGCTCGAGCAACTGGGGAGCTTGTGGAGCTCCACCATTGAAGGGCTGTAAGGACAATTTAGGCAAGCAGCAGGTAGATGTTGCCTCCTGGGAGAAGGAGAGACTAGGTGACTTGGTGGTAGGTCCCCTCCAGACCTGGTTTCTAATGCTGTTCTCTCAAGTGGACAGACAATCAGCTGACATCTGTGGAAAAACAATGGGTCTGCACACTGTTTTGAAACCCCAAATACTCTCCTTGTTCTCCCTTTCTCACTTCAGAGACCCCAGAGGATGGTCTCCCTCCAGAAGGGAAGAGTGGATACCAAGGATGCTTTTCAATCAGTGCAAGCCATTGCAAGAGTGCAGGAGGAGGTATCTTCTCCCTGGGAACAGAGCATGAGGCTTCCTATCATCCGCTTCTACGCCTTGGATGAAAAGAGCTTAAATCATTGCCAGTGACCAGGGACTCAGTGGAAACAGAGATTAGAAAGAGTGAAATGTCCCCAAGTAGTCTGTAGGGAGTGGGGCTTGTTTCTAGGCGTGTCCTAACACATGGTAGTGAATTAACACCAAAAGTAGTGGCTGCCGAGCTACCGTCGGCACCATAAGGCCCTTTCAGTTGTTATAGTGACGCTGTCATGACACTATAGATAAGGCTGTGTTTGATTTTTCACTTACAGCGGAGTTCTACTTTTCGGAAAAGCATGGTTAAGTAGTTAATTAGTTTCTAAGTTCTAATCACGGAAAATATAGTTCACTCAAGGGTTCACTTTCAGACTCTAATCATTCTTTGGGCTCCTCTGAGATTAAGAACTGTAAAGTTAAAAATAGCGCATCGTGAAACTTTGTTGAGGTCGCGGTTGTTCTAACGGCTTTGTTAACTACCCAAAACCATAACGGGGTAACTTCATTTAAGCAGCAGCACACAGAATAGCTGACGAGGTATTCTAGCAGGGATGCTGCCGACAGGAGCCCGGCGTGCAGGTCAGGGGTAGAGGCTGCCTCCGAGAGCTGCCCATGCCGGCTCCTCCGTGAGCACCGACCGCTCTGCCCACAGCACATCTCGTCCGTAGCCGCAAAAGCAAGGAAGAAAAGTGCCTGAAACGGGCAGGACAGATGGCGAGTGGGAAGGCTGGTGGAGCCTGGCTGCGCCCGGCGCCGGTAGCTCGGCCGCACCAGGAGGCTGGCAGCCTTCCCGGAGCGGAGTTAAGGTTGTGAAGCGGTGTCTGGTATACCTGGCAGCCGCTCTCATGGTGCCACGCGTGCTACCGGGAGAGGACGGAGGGGCTTACACCCCAAGAAATGCCTGAGCTTTTGACTTGCGTGGCTTTACATCAGGTGAATAAGGTACAGGGAATCCCAACTCACACGGAGCACCTTTTGTATATGGCTGAGGTATTGCACATCCCAGTTCAGCATCCAGCCAGCGGAGGCCTTGTTAAGGAAAGACTGGTAATACCGGGCCTCGGGGAAGACAGGGGCTTGGAAACAGCCGGCTGGTGAGAGCGGGGACCGGTGGGAGCTGACAGCAAAGGGCAGAGAGCAGCTCGCAAAGGGTCACGCTCCTGGCAAGGAAGCTAACAGTAGGTAATTGGGGTGACTTGCAAATGTGGAGTCTGCATAACCTGACCTCACCAGGGGAGAGGATGGGCTCCGTCAGAGACTTCTGCAGGTCATAGCATATTTGGCCGCGAGAAAGGAGGGATTTGTGGCCACTCGTTTGTGGCCGGAGGCCTTCATCATACCCATGCAATTGATTACCGTTAGGAGCTGGACTGGGAATTGTGGAGTACAACATTCGATTAGCGTGGTAACAAAAGTGATTCAGCACGAGGCATCGGCATCTTACGTTGAGCAGCTCTCGCAAACCAGCACAGTGTGTCCTGGAGGACAAGAGCTGGAAGAGCCTGAGTGTCCGCAGGCACAAGCTGCGCCATCTCCCCGACCCTGCAATGGGCCAGGGGAGCACGGAGCACCACAGAGGCTGGGATGGTAGCATCTGCCCGTAGGGTCCAACCAGTATGAGGGTCCCTCTGAGGACCACAAAGATGGAGAACACCCCCCTTGTGGCTACCTGGAGGTGAGGTGGCCAGCCAGAAGTGCCAGGACCTGGTGGAGGAAGGGGGTAATGAGGCCGTGTGCTGAAAGGGTGGGAATGACAGTCTGTCTGCAGGCCTGAGGTGTGCCGTGGTCCTCTGCAAGGGGGCTGTCTGTCAGCAGGCCAGGGCAGGAGCTAAATCCCCTGGTTCCCACCAGCTGGTGCTCAGAGTGACAGGACACGATGGCTCACATGCAGATGAGATGCCTTCCCGGAGAGTGCTGCTGCAATGCTCATGTGAAAGCACTTTATAAATGCCATTTTTTTCAGTGTATTTGGGAGGTATAAAGAGGTGTAATGAAGCCATGCCATAGGTCAAAGTCAAGTCAAGAAATAAAATCCAGGTGACCTGGCTCCCAGGATCCCTTTTAACCATTAGGTGTTTAAATGAATTTCCAGTGAAGTTTTCACCTGCTGTGCTGTCACATGTTATTGCAGAATGTGTCACAGAGAGAGAAGAGAGAAGCAAGAGGGAGAGAGAAGTGATATTTATGATGAAACCTCGTTTCTCACAGGGAAGCATTAGCTGCTGGGATACTACCTCATCTTAACAGGAGCACCATTATAAAAAGAATTGACAGCGCTGAGGTCCCAGCTGTGTTCAGAAAGGTGCAGAGATGGGGAAACACACTCCCCAAATCTGACAAAGCAGCTGAAGCCTGAGGAGTGGCTGGGTGTTATTACGAGGGATGCTCAGCTCAGCATCTCAAGGGACCTGGCACAGCTGCAGCCTGAGCTGCACCACGGAGCTGGCAGGTCGTCTGCTGAAGTGTGGCCAGCAGGGTCCAACTGGGAGGTCACACGTGGGAAATGGGAAGGCTGGATGGAGGTTGAGAGGTCAAATCACAGAGCCACATTGTTCTGGTTTTACTGGGTAAAAGGATGGCTTTGCAAATAAGTGAGAATAAAAATAAAACCTCATGGTTCTGGACAAAGCTTGATTCACAGTTCCCTTTGAAAGACTTCCCCAGACTTCACTGGAGCTTGGACTGGTCCTGGATCATATTTCTGCTGAGACCTTGAGTGAGGTTTCTATCCACATTTAAATCTCAGGGTGTTCCTTTAGAGTAAGCAAAGATTAAATGGTATTCATAATAATGAACTATTTTTCTCATTTGCAAAGCCACTGAACAGAGGCATTCGATGACTAGGCTGCACATAGCTGGTGAGGAACTAATACTCCTCGGGCTTCCTCCTCACAAGGCTGTCTCCTCCCAGCTCCCCACTTTCCCCCCCAGGGAAACTGGTCCATGGCTTGTTGTGCAGCCTGGCTCCAGGACAGTGCCTCACTTCCCCATGTTGAGACTGAGGGAAGGTCGGGCAGGATACACAGGACCCGTGGCAATGGTGAGAACGCTAAGGCACAGGACATGCCCTCTTCAAGGATGGGGAGAGCACCTGCAACCCTAGGGACCTGGGAGTGGGAAGGGACAAGCTTTAGCACACCACTGAACTATGGCTCTAACATCCACCACTGCAGGCTGCTCATTTGCACAGCACAGGAGAAAACACAGCTGCTCCAGCACCGCCAGCCTCCTCTCGCTGCTCGCTCCTCTCCCACCCCTGGAGAGCTGCACCTTGTGGGCAAAGGTGGGTGAAAAATAGGTATTACAGGATTCCTGCTGAACCCAGCTGGGACAAGCACACGGAGGACGGCAGGTAGCTACTGTCCCGTTCTCCCCTCCTCGCTGTCCCCATCCCTCCTGGACTGAAGCAATGGGAGCTGGTCCCACCAGCCCTCCTCTTTTCCTTTGGCTGGTGTCAGTTTTCCCTCCGTGTCAGCGAAGCTGCCGGTAACACCGGTGCCGTCAGCAAGTTGCACCTTGCTGATCTGCTGGGGCTGTGGTACATCTGTGTCACCTGCGGCTTGCCCAAGGGTGCAGGGAGCTGGGTCTGGCTTTCAGAAGCTGGAGCACACCAGAGCCTGCTCCTCCCGAGGTGAGGATCACTCTGCTCTGCAGCAGCGGGATGGATGGATGGATGGAGGGATGGAGGGATGGATGCTGCCGTCAGCCCTTCCAGGAGCTCCCTGCGGTGCGGGAGCAGGGGCAAGGGCACCTGCCCAGAAACCTCTGTGCAGTGGGGCTGGCCACTGGCTGCAGTGGGGGGCAAGTGGCAGGCTAGGCATGAGGCAAGTTGCAAAATACTGAGCGGCACGGCTTATGGCTCATGCCAATCACTCAGTCTCTCTAATCTGGCAGTGGCTGGCAACTGCATCCCAGGAGCTTTCCTGAGGATATATATGATGCTTGTTTTGGTTGACTGATAAGCGTCGAGGTAAGCCACATTGTTACATCGGTAAAATTTACCCTGTGTCTACTAGGAACCTCTGATATTCAAGGCGGGGGAGTGGGTAATATGAGCTTAGTATGATGGGTGCTTAAAGCGTAGAAAAAAGAACTGTTCTTGGAGCTACTGTCTTGCTCTGAGGCAGCTCTAGTCCCAGCTTTTCCTTTCTGATGAACTCATGCCCAGCATTGACATTACTGGGAAAAATCCTCTGCCCCCAGAATATGCTCTTTGTGTTGCTGCCGAGTCGAAAGCCAGTGGCACCAACACCAGCATTTTGGAGGAAAAAGGGATAATTTTGTTAGTGTAGCATTTTTGTGAGCTTGTAAGAAGCTGCCACGAAAATAGCCCCGATTACTATTTTGCAAATGGTGACCACTTTATTGCTAAGATTCCTTGGCACTGAAAACGTAACCGCATGGCTTTCCTTGGAGCAGTGTGCGGGAGCATCACCCGTGGATGTGTCTAGGGCCAAATTCTTCATGCCACTCGCATACGTACCCTTGTATTTTAGTGAGTGGCTTTCCCATCCTGCTGCAATGTGTGGCATATATATTGGCTGGGACCCAAATGCCTTTCTTTTCTGGGATTTCCTTTATTTCTGCTTGAAGAACTCAAAAGTATCTTGCAAGAACTACTGCTGAATCTGACATTTGAGAGGACTGGAGACTCCTTCTGTCCTGACCTCTACTTTCCTCATCTTCAGATGGTGGCTTAAATTCATGAAGGTGAATGGTGTGAAATAACAGGCTGTCATTGTATGGTATTTCAGGGGCATCCTAGCATCTGAAATTCAGGTGAATCAGCAAGATTTGTGCCTTTTCATGGTTTGTCTTGTCCTTCGATAGACTTTGCTGAGGAGAGGATTTAATGCTACCATTTTGTGCACCTTCCCACCCTGAGACGTTCCCCTTGACAGTTCCGTTGATGGAAGGAGGCGATTAAATCTCCGCAGGGATTTAAACGACAAACCAAGCAATCCCTGCTCACCACAGGAGGGCAACTGCTGAAGCTAATGCCTGAGTCAGCGATGCTGCAAACATGTGGAGTGCATGCAGGTTATTCTTTTTAAACCACGTAACATCATTTCTGCTGGGCATTGATGTCATGTCCCCCGCCTGCAGGAAGTTTTCATTCTCAGGAGTTTCATGGTAGAAGAGCAAATGTGCATCTAAAACATACATGCAGCAACCAATGTGCTACATGTTCTAGGACTGAAGGGAAACTCTTTAATGCAAAATGACTTTTTCTGTTGCCTTCTATCCCTTATATTTCCCTTTCCCTCCGTGCCGGCAGCCATGCTGAGAGCACTTGCTACTGGCTCAGCGTGAGCTAGGGGTAATGGGCTTCTTGCTGTTCAAGATGGATGGCAGGAGGGATTTTGTTTCAGACTCCCCAGGAGGGGATTTATGAGATGACTGTTGTAATATCTCTCTTCTCCCTCACCAGGCCTTATTACTGATGCCCCATGTGGTACCCAGATTGGGTCACATGGTGGAGGAGCACTTCTACCCATCACACACCAACATCTGGTTTAGCACAGCCCTGCAGGCTCCTTCCTCACTGTACTAAGGAGTATCTGACCTAGGAGTTCATTTCGCCCTGGAAAGCAGTAAGAGGTTGTACTCTGACTCTTCTCCTGCAGTTGTCTTCTCTCTGGTCACCCCAGACTTCTTGGGCCAGTCTTTCACCAGGATCACCGCAGGAGCTGGAAGACGGTATCTGCACCAACATCTGTTGTGGCTGCTTGGGGACAGGGCTAGAGGTCTCCTTGCTCTTTTTGTACCGTCCCTGTCCACTGCACAAATGGTGAAGCCTTTCTCAGCACCAGAGGTTGGTCCTGGTGTCAGAGCTCGCCTCAATTATGGTTAACAGCACAGCCTAGGGCTTGCCTAGCAAGAACTCAATGGTCTTCTCTGTGTTATGTCCTGCCATGTCCATCAGGAGGTGGAACATTTTCCCCTGCCCTGTCTTGGCCAAGACTCTCTCATAGTTAGAGACAAAAATCTGCTTTCATCCAGGCAGGTCACCACCTGCCAAAGTGCGTGACTTGTGGTTATTGATTATTCTTTCCCTTTCATGTATCTCATTGGGATATATTCATCACAAGCGTAAATCTGCAGAAGCAAATGCAAGTATGACTGGCATTAATTTATCTACTGTTTTTTCTTCTTTCTTCTCTACTTTTATTTCTTTTCTTCCAGTCCTCTGTCAGTGTTTCCTCCACTCTTCTTTCCTTATGGACAGGAAGATTATTCTTGCTAAATAAAAGAGGAAAAAGAAAAAGATAAGATTGACTCTTTGCTCACATGAGTAATCCTGAGCTGTGGGGTCATTTTGTTGTCGAAGACAATGATAAAGTCACCCTGTAGCCCCGAAGCCAGGTCTTGGTGGAGAGCAGGAGCACGCTGTGATGCCACACTGAGACACAGCTGCAGCGTCAGCCCTGCAGCACACTGTCACCTCCGTGGGAGTCTCTGCCCCGATTTAGCACAACCTTATCCCACCCCCCGCAGGCTGTGCGGAGGAGATAGGGGCATAGATTTGGTTTTTTGGAGAAGTTCTCAGCAGCAAGAAAGCAGCCGTTCAGGAGTAGCTGCTTTCCAAGTCATAGAAGGGCCGGGAGGACTGCTGGCTCCTACGATGCTTGGGTGCTGCCAGGTTCAGGTCTTCCCCCATTGATCCTCACCCGGGTCCTTTCTCTGGGCCCGATTCCCTCCTGCCCCTGCCCAGGCTGGCTGGTCTCCATCCTCGCTTGCCCACGTCCTTACCCTGCCTCGGTGGCACTGGCATTCGGAGCATGTCTAGGCAATCCTTTTCTCCCCTCCACCTCTTCCCACCCCCCATGTTTCGCCCTCATTTCTCTATTTCCATTCGGGCCACGTCTCCGCTACCCTCTGTTTTCTCTCATTCTTTCATTTTAGACTTGATAGCATTTTGCTTCAGCAAAATTGCAGTTCTTGCGGTCAGCCACCAAGGGCAAACACATTTACACGTGGGGTTTAAAACGACAGGAAACGCTTTTGGCTGGATTTCCCTGAAGGAGAATTTTCATGCTTTTGAAATTGGGGAACCCAGATATCTGGCTGCGAACCAGACACAGACAGTCAAACTTGGGCCCCAAACTGTCCACAAAACAAGCATTAGAATAAATTCATGCTGTGGCAGCATATTTTCTGCTTGTACAGCTCATGCTGGAGTTTTCAAGGAGACTGAAGCATGAAGTCTGACAGAAGAGGAAAAAGTCATTTTGTCAATAGAGAGCTACAGAGAAATAGTAAGCATAAGGCAAAATTGAATATCAAGTTTTTAAAGACTGTGACTCCAAAATAGTTTGGTCCATTTCTTTTGGACTTCACAGGCTATTTCTCCCCCTCTATTTGGGTCAGTTTGGCAACTTTCAGTTCAAATTTATTTTGTCAGTGAAAATCAGAAGTGAACAAAACAAGAGGTTTATCATTGTCACTGTAACCATTTGCATGCCATAAGCAGTACTGAGGCAGCTAGAAAAAGAAGAGATGCTTCAAGCCCACAGTGCCATATAGCTACTTTGGGACTAAAATACAGCTACTGATGAAGAGTGTACAGCAACAGCAAGCTAGGTGATAATGTGCTCCACTGAAGCTTTGGGAGGGTTTCTCTTAGTATTGTATGTAGAGCTGCATGTGGGATTACTCCTGGCAGTGAGCACTGGAAGTCCACGTAACGCCCACAGCCTTGTTTTTATGATTGACACTTAGCTTTGTGAAGGCAGTTGTCTTGTATAAGTTAATGAGGTATTTAGCCATTAGATTGGCAGAGTTCTGCAGGAATAATGACCAGATTTGACACTGTCCACTGGAATCAAGCATAAAATCACTGCTGGTAACATTTACAGTTGGCACAAACATCAGCAGGCTGGCCTGTAATGATGAGACGAGCACAGTCCTACAGAGGGATCTGCTTCGTTTGATAATTTCATTATTCAGTCCAATGCCAAATCTGAAGTTACACATTTCAGGGTGGAGAGTGCAGTCAACCCTTCAGCTGTCCTCAGAAACAGTGACTTACAAAATACCTGAGAGCAAAGAGGGTGACTGGTTGAACATGAACTCCTGGGGTGGTGCTGGGCAAAAATCTACTAATGCAACTCCTGGAGACAGTAAAAAGGGGGAATGAGTAGGAACGGGAGGTGATTTTGTGTTTTGGTATGATGACAGTGAAATTAAGTGCTAAAGTCCTGTATCCACTTGCAGGGTACACATTTAAGAAGGGTCTCAAGGTGCTGGAGAGACAGCAAAGCACCAAAAAGAGCTAGAGCAGTCCGGTGAAGGACTTCAAGACCTTGACCCATTTAAATTGTCAAAAAGAAGGCTAAGAGGTGTCATAATTATAATGGAGAAGTATCTTCAGAGAGAGAAGGCAGTCATATGAAAGGAGCCTTTCATCACCCAGAGAATGGACATCCCCACTGCCATGAATGGCAGTGAAGTGAGATGAAATTACAATGACAGTAAAATTTCAGCACCACAATAAATTACAAAGGGGATGCAGGTTCTTAATTTCTTTTAGTCTATCAGTTAAAGCAGAGTGTCTTTATGGAAGATGAGCTTTTACCAGACACTAGTTACTGGGCCATACATAGGACTGTAGAGTGAAATTGCATTGCCTGTGAGATATAGGAGCTATGGGGAGAAGGCATAGTGTCTCTCAGTCTTAAGTTGTAAATGTAGTTTGGGTTGTAATAGAAGCTGAACCTTCCTGACCCAGAATAGCCTTGCAAAGTTGATAGGAGAAATTTCTGCGACTACCTGTAAGTGCTAAAGAACCATGTGGGTGTTTATTATATCATAAGGATCCCTGCCATCACCAAGGAACGGCCACATGGCTAGTGGGTGAGTCCTGCTATCAGATATACTTGTATCGGCAGGTCAGCAAAAGCAGCAAGCCATCACTGATAAAATAGAGGCACCAGAGCTTCAGGTTAGGCACCCAAAAACCTGGGCTGGTGGAATCAGTCTGGGCTTCTCTGAGTGTGGCCCTTCCTCCTCCTGCTAACAGGGGGGCTCGCTTGGAAGAACAGGGACACCCAGACCACTTCGACCTGTGCCCTGGGAAATTCATTTAGTTCTTATGTACCCGTCAAGAGGAAAGGACCTAGAGACACAAGCACAATTTGCTCACCCAGAAGTATGTTGTTCTGGTTCTCTAGCATCAGTCTCACTTTTCAAATATGCCTTTTAAGGAGAAATCAGAGCTCGAAGGGAGGTAATTTTTTTCACATTCTTGGCCACCCCCAATGCAGTTGCTTGCAGGCTCACTTAGGATGGCTACCAGCTACAACTTACCTGCCTGTGTCTTAATGCTGGTCGCTTGCAAAGAGTCAAGGGACGGGTCAGAGAGCCGAAACCCTGGCCACCAGCCCCGTGCTCTTGCCACCAGAGCACGCTCGGCTCCAGCTGCGAAGCGGGGGACGTGCCAGGCTGTGCACTCACCCTCCGCTCTCTCTCCGCCCCTTTACACTATGTGAGATTAACAGCCCAAATCTGCACGCTGCTACAACACAGAGCACGTTTTAATGATTTTAATTACGGTTGCTGCAGCCAGAACCTGAGCTGGCTGCTGTTGAGCCAGGACGAGCGCTGGGTGGGTGTGCCTGCGCGAGGGAGGCTCCACGCCAGTCCTTGCATACCTGCTTTTGATCTTGGGCATCTGCCACTGGAGCGTGTCTTTGAAGGCAATTGCCCTTTCAGCCACTGCCTGGATGTTTTATCATTTGCAAACTAAGTTTTGCACAGAACTTTTCTTGAAGGAGAAATAATCGAAATGTTGCCAGCCTGGAAACTCCTGTCTGCTACAGGTGTCAGTTGAAATTCCAGTTCTCCGTCAGCAGTTAAGGCTTTCCAGACTATTTTCCGGCAACTGTGGCAACAAATTAAACAGCATCTATCATTTCATGTCTCGGAAGCCTCCACGCCACCAGACAGAAAACAGATCATGGGAGGATGTGGAGCTGCCTCTTCATTTTGCGGGGTACACAGATCCTTTGCCCTGCCTGAGCTTTCTGGAAATGACGGGCCAAAAAACCCCAACGCAAATGCAGAGCAGCACTGCGGGGCCAACTCCTTGCGGCGAGGGACAGCTTGGGGCAGGGCTGTCCCCAAACCTTGTCCCTCTCCGCAAGGTTCGCAGCATGCGTACCTGCAGCCCTCCCGACACGTGCCACCTCTCGCCTGTGGCATTTTCCTCATTCATGCTGAGATCTACTAAAGAATTTGGGAAATATTTTTTGTAGTTGTTTTTAAGTGTGGAAGAGTGAAGTTAAAAAATTAACTTGTGATTATGGATAGTCTGGGTAAGAGTTAGCAGGAGCTTCCAATCCAGTCAGGCGCAATGAGAAGGGAGGCCTCTGAAAGCTGTTCAGCAGCATGCCAGGGCGTAGCAAGTCATTATTTACAGCGTGTGTTTTTAACACAACTTGAAATTCATAAACAATAATACTGGCAGCTTGACTGTGCTTCTTCACAGCATTCCATCCAAAACAGGAGATTTTTACAATTTGTACTGTCATCAGAGCTGGTTGGGACCTTTGGGGTGAAACATTTGGTTTGGCAAAGCCATCCCTCTTCACAGAAGTGGTTGTAGAATCACAGAACTGCTTGGTTTGGATGGGACCTTCAAAGATCATCTAGTCCAACCTCCCTGCCATGGACAGGAACATCTTGCACTAGATTGGGTTGCTCAAAGCCCTGTCCAACCTGACCTTGAACACTTCCAGTGATGGGACATCCATGACTCTGGGCAACCTGTGTCTCATTTAATCTTCTGTCAGGAGGTTTCTCGGGTCAACGCTGGAACCAAAGCCCGAAGCAAAGCCCCCAACAAGCAGGAGAGGAAGGACACCTCTCTTGAGTTGGGTTAGAGTCCCAAATCCGTGAGTCCTAGCTTGCAGGCAAAGTGCCTGGTGACTGAGTCTCTGTCTATTTTGGGACAGTCTCTGTTTGGGTCTGGCTTTCTCTCAGGCTCTCTGTCTTTGCTTTCTTCAATTATGTTTCTCTACTAACATTTTCCAGGGGTTATGCTTTTGTTCCACATCAAAACAACACAGATCCCGCAGCATTCCTCAAAGGACACAACTCCCGTTCACTGGCTGGCCCAAGTTATAATGGAAATTATTAGTTTCCTTAAGCATTTATTGTACTCAGCCAGAAATACAAGCTTGCCCTGTTTCGATCTGAAACACCATGCACGGAAAGGAGAAAATTCCACATAGTACCACAAACATCATGCTTGCAAGAAGGTGGTATGTTAATTAATAAAGTCTGGGAGCCGCTGGTTTAACATATTAATGAATTTGTTATGCAGAGAGAGATGGAAAGATATATTTCCTTATTAGATTTCTGAATGTCTGATACTTTTATTGTAATTATGTTCTATTTCGTGTCTTTCTTACAAACACTCTAATAGTGTTTCTAATAGTATAATTGTGTTAGATAAATGTTTCAGCAAAGGGAAGGAGAAATAAGGGGATATAGGCCAGATGAATGTATTCAGAACTTGAAGTAGGAGAGACAGCTGTGGGGATAGACCCTGGAAGAGAGATCCTTTTATAACTGAGGACCTGCAGAGAGCAGGATCTGCTTAGGAGCAAAGGAGGGTATGAGACAGTGGGTCAGAAGAGCCAGGAGAAAAGAATCTTGTTTTTCCCAAAGGGTTTTGAACATGAAGGCCCTGCTGAACTGGACTGGTAGGTGTGTGAATCAGAGACGTGGCAGTGGGCTCTATGGCTGCATGTCTTCACTAATGCAAGGAGGAGAGTAGCTGCCTTTTTTACAGGCTGCAGTGAGAATAATGGAGGTAACCTGGCTCAGGCTGATCCAGCCCTTTCAGTGCAGTGGGTTGTAGACTGTTTTTGAAGTGTCTCCAGAGAACGCATACAGAAATGTCATCGTGGACCTGCAAGCCTCTGAGCTGCTGCCAGCCCACCCCGGTGCTGCTCCAGGACTGGTGAGACCATAGCCTTCTCTTCCCACAAAGGGGAGATGGCATTTCATGGAGCTAAGCAGATTAGGAGGCATTTGCCCGCTCTGATATGGCCGCTGATAGCCCTAACCAGCAGGGCTGGTTGAATCACCCCTTGGGCAGAAGCCAACCTGTGGGTTGCAAGTTGGACCACAGAGCTGCAGAGAGTGGAGAAGTTGTTAGTCAAGGGAATTAAGATAAAGGGAAGGTGGGGATTGGAGTGCCTTTGGCAAATAGTGCCTTAACTGATGTGGGACAGCCCTCTCGCATGGCTGTGCCCAGGGCCAGGCTGACAGCGCTTTGAACAAGTCATAGAAAAAATTGGGATTCCCGAAGCTGCATGGAGTACTTAAGCACTCACCTTACATTAAAACTGACTGCTAGGCATCTTTTGCTGGGTCCACTGGCATTCTTCACAGTATTAACCATATGCAATTTTACATTAGAAATACCTGTGGAAACCTGAGTGTGAACTTAAATTCCTGTGTTAGAATATTGCCCAGCTGTTTTCTTCTGCACAGTCCCAGTGACTGGAGTAGAGAGATGTTCACTTTTAGAGTTTTCTTCACCTCAGAAAACCTTCAGGGGGGAAAAAGGGTAGAGCTTTGCAGTTCTTTAATACAGTCTATATTTTTGCATTACTATAGCACTTTAAAACTCTAGTTCCGTATCAAGAAGAGACAAAGAATAGAAGACAGTGATTCCCAGTGGAGTTCCCACGAGTCATGAGAGCCTGGGGCTTTGACCCAGGGTCCAGTGTACGGCTGGGGCAGAAGCCGACATTGGGGCAGTAACCACAGTGGGACAGAGTGATGCGTATTTGTTATGGGTTTGTTGCTTTTGTACTGGCTGGGCTTAAACCATGACAGTATTTGACAAGAGTTTCAAGAGATTAGACTCTGTATGACTGCACATAGACTCGGGGGTTCACTCCCAAAACTCCTGTAGTTATTTTTCAGCTGATTTGGGACTGCCTGAAGCCACTTTGTGGCTTTCCTCAAGGTTTCCTGCAAAAGGCTATGGAAAACAGCTTTATTCTTACCCATACTAAGGTCTTTTCACTGCCCTACCTACAGAAAAGTTCTGTACCATGTCCTTTATAGCCCACTTAGCTTCTCTAAACCCATTTTGGCCACTGTAAAGAGAATACAGCCCAGAATAATTATTCTTTATTCTGACACATACACACATACAAAAGGTTTGGGATAAGAATAGAAATTCTTTTACAGATTCCTTCTGGATGGAGCAGGAAGAATCAGGGGCCAGATTCTGCCCTTAGTCCCTGCAGATGAATACTGCTGTAGCTCCCTAAAATCAATAAAATTACTCTGCACTTACAGAGTGTCAGATTAGAAGCTACAAAATCAAAACCAAACCCCATGAACTCTAGTTTGGCTGCTCACAGCAAGCCGTAAAACCATCTATAGTTACTTAGAAGTGGTTCTCTGTCCCAGAAAAAAAAAGCAGTATTAAATCTGACTTTATAGCCCTGCAAGGTTAGATGCCAGTGCTTCCATCTCATTGAGAAGACAGTGAACTCTTCTTTCTAGTGGCACCATGCTATTATTTCCTGAGTCATAAGATGCTGCTCCTTAAATTCCTTGCTGGTTCAAGATTACTTACTGAATTCTGACTGCTGTGGGTCTGAGATAAGCTATACTAGGGGAAAACTTTAAACTTTATCCATGGAGAAAGAAAGAGAAGACATTTCCCAAACCTAGCATCTGTTGGCATCTATGGAGCAGTTTGATGCATTAGAGGTGGCCCCATGGGAGAAAGAGTAACAGCGTGCTTCTATTTTTGCATTAAATCAGGCTCAGCAGAGGGCATGATGATGCATGAATATCAGTGTGTATCTGCTTTCTCACTGTCATTTTCTCAGAGTTAGGGGGGAGGCAGAGGATGGCAGTAACAAAAGGGACACAGACAGCCCTCCACATTACCTACCAGGGCAGTGGGGAGTTTTGCTTCATGCACTTTCTACAGACAGGCGGCTGCCAGCCAGTAATGTAACTCATGCTGCTGCTGCTCTTTGCAGGGAGACAACTCTGTTTCCGCTAGCTGCTTGGCTCGATTTGGCATTTTTTATTATAGCCCAACATAGCATGACAATGCAGCTGATTCACTGCACCATGGCTGGGGTAAGGACTTGCAGTCATGCCGTCTCAGAGGACGCAGTGGGAATATGAGAGTGCGAACTCCGGCTCTACTCCCAGCCCGACTCTTGGGACTTGAAAGAGAGGGATGTGCTACGTTTTAAATGTTCACGCATACACCCAACGCTTAAGCTTTCAGGTATTTTAGGTCAGAGCTAGTCTTCTAACCAGCCTGAAGCTATGCTGCACTGTGCTGTAATCCTGACAATTTTTTCAACTAAATGTGCTTGAATCTAGTAATTTTCCCGATGGCTCACCTCCAAGGAAAATGGTGTCGATCATTTGGTAGGTTTCAGGGTTGGGTGTGAGTCAGCTCTGAGTCAGGCAGCAGCTCCAGCTCCATGAAGCGCTGGTCCCCCTGTGCTGGCACGACCCGTGGGGCCACAGCCCTGCGATGGATGCTGCTCCCGAGCCTCCCCAGCAGCACCGTATGGGAACCCAGGCGCTGGGCACTCGGAAAGCAAAGGGGCAAGTCCACAGCCCCGTGCTTTCGGCTGTTCGTGTGCTGCGAAGCCCTCTCGGCCTTGGAAGATGGTGGGGTGCATAGAGGATGCTGGCTCCAGGCAGGGAGAAGGAGATGGGGACCCATCTCGCCCCCTGCGGAGGGGCCTGTCCAACTGGGGTGCGGGCACAGCGAGCCACTGCTGTGCGAACAACTTGCATCCCCAGAGCCAGGAGGAAGCAAGGAAGGAGTTTTGTCCAGAGACCTCTGTCCCTGGCCCGGTGTTTCTGTTTATATTCACACTTATATTAAGTAGGGTGGTGTCCCAGTCCTCAGGCAGTTGAGAGCAAAGCCAGACACGGTCTTGAAGGCAACAGTCACTGTGCGCGTTGTGCAAAGTGGCGTGACTGACGGGTTCCTTGCTCTCTCTTTGTCTTTCTCTCCCCCTCCCCGGCGGTGTGATTGAAGCAACGCCCCGTGAAGCAGTCCCTGAGCGCCTGCATGTGCCGAGAGTCCCACTGGAAATGCCTCCTCCTCTCCATCCTCATGTATGGCTGCCTGGGTGCGGTGGCCTGGTGTCAGCTGGCCCGGGTCACCAAGCTCAGCTTCGATAGCTCCTTCAAGGGCAAGTCCATGATCTACCATGACAGCCCGTGCTCGGACGGCTACGTCTATATCCCGCTGGCCTTCCTCTCTATGCTGTATGTGGTGTACCTGGTGGAGTGCTGGCACTGCCACGTCAAGAGAGAGCTGCAGTACAAGGCGGACGTGGACAGTGTCTATGAATGCATCAACCGCATGCAGCAAGCCACGCCATGCATCTGGTGGAAGGCCATCAGCTACCACTTTGTGCGGCGAACCCGGCAGGTGACCCGGTACCGCAATGGCGATGCCTACACCACCACGCAAGTCTACCACGAGAGGGTCAACACCCATGTGGCTGAAGCTGAGTTTGACTACTCTCACTGTGGGTACAAGGACATCTCCAAGGAGCTCCTGGGCCTGGAGAGCTACACAGCCACCAAGCTGAGGTTCACCAAGTGCTTCAGCTTTGCCAACATCGAGTCTGAGAACTCTTACCTGACTCAGAGGGCTCACTTCTTCACGGAGATCGAGGGGCTGGATGACTACATGGAGGTGAGGGAAGGCATGCAGCTCAAAAACGTGGACTTTAAAGAGCTTATGATGGCTTACGGGGACCCAGATCACCTCCCATGGTACGTGTCCCACTATGCTTTCTGGGTGGCAGCTATCCTGATGATCTCATGGCCGCTCAGGGTACTCATAGAGTATCGGACTGCTTATGTCCACTACCACGTGGAGAAGCTGCTGGGCCTGGAGTACACGGCGCCCACCGCGGCCGAGGAGCCCCTGTACCGGTACCGCATGCCCCGAGACACCACGCAGGACAGCACCGAGCTGGAGTGGCACATCTGCACCAACCGGCAGCTGATCCCCAGCTACTCGGAGGCCATGCTCATGGACCTGGCCAACTCCCCAGCCTACAACAGCTACGCGGTGTGCCGGTACGGCGAAACGGCCCACGGCTGCGAACGCTGCAACCGTGCCTCCAGCACCTCCTCCATCTTCTCACGCCACGCTTTCCACAGCTGCAGCGGCAACTCCCGCCTCTCCCTCAACACCAGCCGCTTCTCCCTCTGCCGCGTCCACGGCTCCCACAGGACAGGCCTCTGGAGGAGCCGCAGCAGCAGCATCGCGGACCGGGGCTGCCAGGACGAGCAGTGCTGCTCCTACTCCAGCCAGCTGGCTGTCAACGAAAACCCCCCAACCTACCATGACGCCCGCTTCTTCCCCGTCCTGATTGTGCACAGGCCGGAGGGGCATGACGGGCGGCATTTCTACGTCAGGCGCTCCTCCTGTCTAGAAACCTCTCTGTGACAGGCCTCCATGGTTTCTCGGCTCCTCTGCCCCGGGACAGGGCTTGCAGAGGTGCCGCCGGCGGGGAGCCTGCAAGCATCAGTCTCCACAGCAGGTCGGCAGGACGAGCTTCAGCCCTTCCCCCTGCTGCTGCGAGAGGACATAGTCGCTCTGACCAACTGCTAACCTCATTTCCAAGAGCTTCTCCCCCTCCTTCGGCTGGTCCCTCTAGTCTTTTGTTCCCCTCTTCCTTTCGCTCTTTCACTCCTCACAGTTTCTCTGCTCCTTGGTTGCCTGCCTCTCCTCCCATGCCACCCTCAGTCTTTTTTTTACATTTCAGTCACAGCATTTGACCGCTGTTGCTGCTGGAGGATTTATAAAGCCTGTGCTTTGCAGTATATTTGCCCTCTTGGATGCCCTGCAAGGTAAGAAACTCAGAGCGAGGAGAAAGGCACCCGGCCAGCCAGAGTCAAGTCAGAAGGAGAATTCAGATCTGCAGGTGCTGAGTCACCTCCTGCAAACCCCAAACGAGGTGCTTTTTAAATTTATTTTATTTTCACCAGTCTTTTTTCCTCTTCTTCTGACATTTATCCTCTCCTTTCTTCATGTTGTCCTCTTCTCACTTTACCCTCATCTCCCTTTTTTCTCCATTTTTCTCACTTCTGCTTTCCAGTTTTTCTGGGGTTTTGCCGGTGAGGATGTCTTTCAGGGTGTAATCTCCTTCCATCGGGCAAAGATAAGGTATTCACGGCACAAATGTCACTGACTGCTGACGCAACCACAGGCTATGCACCTGAAAAGTGCTGAGGACTTTCCTTCCAGAGCAGTAACGTACACCAGTAAAGCGAAAAGCCCTTTGCTCACCTTGTCCTGCCTTGTCTGCAGCAGAGACACTGCTGCGTTTCCAGCTGTAGTTAACCTTGTCCAGCTCCGCCCCTGTTAGCAATCGTCGAGAGCAGTAATGTAGATCAGTGCCCTGTTAGTGCCACTATTTTTAGGATCGTGAGTCTGGTTTGTGGTTGTTTCATTCCTACCACTTGCGCAGAGCCGCGCAGGATGGACAAGGGGAGAGGGGCTGGAGAGGGAAAGGCACATATGGTATGAACTCTCCCACCGAGAGTCTGGAGTTGTTAGGAAGCTCTTCCACTCACAGCGTCTATTAGAGTAGTTGCAGGACTGCTCTACGCTATCTTTCAGCTTTCCGTGTGCCCTGGGGAAGGCTTTTGGCCCATAGCCCACTGCCGCCTTCCCACCTTCCCAGGCGAGATGCGGTGCCACCCCAGCCCCGGGCAGGGAGCACAACTGGGAGCCAGCCCCACCAGCCACTCCTGCTGGGGCTCCAGGTTCTTCCCGCAAGGCTTCACCTAGAGCAGGTGCAGCACCTTCCAGAATTAGTCCCAGCAGTGCCAAACCCAGAAGGTGTCCGGTCCTGGCGGAGCAGACCGCTGCACTCTGGGCTGTGGGTTGCCCTCCTGGCCCAGGGAGACCCCCCCGAGAGGCAGGGACCGACCCGAGAAGCTTATGGTCACACTGAGGACCCGCCAGGGACCTCGCACGTACCAAACCTCCGTCACACAAGGGATGGTCATATGCTGAGCAAGCTCCGTACCATTTTGTCACGTGGATGGTGGAGATTATTATCCACTGTGACTCACAGGAGAATGCAATGCGATCGCAATACGATCACTTTCAAAAACAAAGTGTTGTCACACCCTACAGCAAATAGGTAAGAAACTGAGCCCCCAGAGGGGCTGGCAACAAATGCTTCTTCCCAAGTCCATTCTGTGTGTATCTACATGTAACATGAGATTTGTAAGGTCATATTAGTATGTGTAGATTATATATAACTCTGCATACTTATATGGTGATTTCTTATGGCATTGACTGTTGCACCATGTTAAATACATTTTATTTTGGTTTGATGACTCCGTTTTGATGTGCTGTATTTATTTCAGCTGCAGAAATAGAAACATTGGTAATACCTGGCTAACCTGCTGCAAATGATGGCACCATCAGAAAGGTTGTTTAAAATCGTATGAGTCGATCTTTTTTAATGTAAATACTTTATGTATGATTTATGTGACATTTTCATTCCGACAGCTTGGCATTTATTGCAAAAGATAGATAACACATATGATGTGTTAGTTTGCCACCTCTAAAAAAGAATAACCATCCCAGACACGTGGAGGAACCAGGTTTGGGCTCAGGGTAATGATTATGGTTGGGCTGGGGCCAAACTGGATAACATTGAAACTTAGAGAAAAATCCATACTTAGATCCACCCTACAGTGACCCAGTCCTAGCCCCCCATCTACACCGTGCCACCTACCACCCCCAGGCAGAGCCGGGAGAGTCTGGGAACTAGGGAAGGATCAGGCCTGAACTCAAAGCTCAGGCTCATCCTTGATTTATTCGTATTCTGAAGATGAAGTAAATGCAAGACTTTAATATGGTTGCCTGTCCTTATTTTCATTCACACAGAAAGTTAAAACCAGCACATATGGAAGATGTAAGAGCTGGAGGAGGCTGAAACTTCACGACACAGAGAGGCTGGAATATTTCAACACAGTTTCTTACTGAAGGAGGCAGTAGGGAGGAAGACAAGAAAGGAGAAAGGACAAGATGGTAGAATAACACAAATTAAAAGAGAACAGAGTTCAGCTGCAGCTAAGATAATTCCCAAATGAGCAGCATAACTCAGTTATGGCAAGCTTAGCCCAGACACAGGCAGGATGAGTTTCAGTCTTCTTGTGAGCTGCTGCAGCCACCTCTGTCTTTAAATACCACGTCCAAGGTCTTGGCATGGCCAGTTCGGTCCCATATGTATTTCAAGATGGAGAGTTATATTTGGGTCTTCAGAAGTGGCCACGTTAAACAGTATTATTACCCAGCATGAACAAGCTCTGGCAATCCCATTATTATGATGGGCTGGGCAGAGAATGGAGACAGTCTATGCCCAGTTTAACCTCTTCAGTGTCCTCAAAAGCCACTGTAATATCCAGCAGTTCTCAAGCTGTGTCCTTGGCAGGGTTTGGAAAGCCCGGAGGGTTTTTGCTTCCTCACTCCCTGTGTCCTGGCCCAAGTTTGGGGCATTTATTTGAGAAGCCATCCCTAAGCTGCAAAGGCCCTCACACACATGAAGCTCCCTCCAGTTACTTGCTGTAGCCTCTGGTGGTGACTGAAAAGCTGTGAGCATCTCCTGTTCTGGCCTGGGGCTGAACGTGCTGGTTTCAACAGATCACCCACTCAGGAAGCACCTGAACAGCCATCCTGGGTCTCCTACACCAGAGAGCAGAACCAGCTACTCCTGCAACCCCAGAACGCCACTTCGTCGTCGCTCTTGCCGTTGCCACAGCTTCCCGATGCAGGATGAGGGATCTGTCCCCTGGCAATGGAGGGGATAACGCTGCTCTTCAAATCCCAAGTCAGAGGGTGGAGCAGACAGGTTCTCGAATCCGAGTGCAAACCAGGGAGCTCTAGGGAAAACACCTTGTACAAAACACAGGGATTTTGCATCCAGTTGCAGACTGACTGCTTCGAGGATGGAGTAATGGCATGCACCAGCGGCTTTTGCTGAACCTTTAGGGCTATGGCTTCTCCTGTGGAAATGGGTGGTTTGGGGTGCTTTCTCACTGGGATAACCCATCCTTGTCCTGTTGGGTCTCAATAATTAGAAGAGGCTGAACAGCAGAGGAAGGAGAAATCACTCAGCAAATACTTCTCTCCCTCCTCCCTTTTCTCTCTCTTCCCTCACTCCCACTCTTCCTTTCTTCCTTTTTCCCTCCCAGCACTGGGAATTCACTTCTTGATTACTGTGCAGCTCTTCAGGCATTTTCTAGAACATGCCTACACCACCCAGCAAGTCCAGCGAGATGTGACAACACACTATCACAACAGAAGAAGTAAGGAAAGGACGTAAGCCAGGAAGGCACTGGCTTATTTATAAGCCACTGTGCTGTGTGCACAGACATTTATAAGTCACTGCTGCGCGCGAGCAGTGCGCACTGCCGCTGGTGTTATGGCCTGTAGAACAAAGCCACGTTGCTTCATTCAGTGGCGTAAGAGGCCGAGAGAGTTTGTCTTCAGTTCCTAAAAGCATTTCAGATTCACCAGTTCCTTTGATTTCTGCACGGTAATATTGCACTCCTCCGTAAGTTTTCCCACAGCAGTTTGCACTCCAACTGGCAGCGCGTGCAGGATTTCAGTCCAATTTTCATGTGGCTCTTCCTGCCTATCACTGTTGACACAAAGCCCTTCTCAGAAGAGCCGAAGCCAGATCCCCTGCCGGGCAAAACTCCCTTTGGTCTACTGCCTCCAGCAAAGCTTTGCTCTCTCACACCAGCCCAGAGTCTGGCCTGTGCCTTGCCACAGCAACTTTCTATCAGGTACTCCTCTTTGCAGATAAAAGCTCCCTTCCCTTTTTCCTTCCCTGAGCCTTTGAGAGCATCACATATGACATTTGGGCGAAGCACAACATGCCCGTCAAGGTAGAGGCGTGCTCCAGGCACACGGTGTGGAGTCAGGCCTCTCTTGGCTGCTGCCTCCCCGGACAGGCTTGGCCAAGTCCCAACGCTCGCCTGTGCCTGCTCTCTCCTGCTTCTACACCGGAGCTTTCCTGAGCCCACAGGGCCAGCGTAGTGCTGTAAGCCTCTGTGATTGTAAGGCTGGAAGAAACTCTTAGAAGGAAAACGCCGTGGAAATGCAGCGTTATTCTAATGGCCGTTAGTTTTTCTCATGGAAACAACTAAAAGCTGCAAAAGTAGCTACTTTCTGGAAGGCGCTATCACCATGAATAAGTGCAGAAACACGCGGCACACCCGGATAGATGGGTGTATATATATGGATACATGGGGGAGAGCGAGCAGCGACAGCAAGTGCGCGTGAAGCTTTTAGCAAACACTGGCGCAGAACCTCTCAGCCCGAGCAAGAGCCGTCGTGATCCTGGCAAGAGGCATGTCACGATTTCCCGTCCCTGAGAGCACCCAGGCTTCCTGCAAGCTCTCGGGTGGATGGCTTGTCAGTGTCTCCTCCCGGCCACCTCATTGCAGCGAGAGGCGCTGGGGAGGGAGTGACATTTCCATTCCAGTTATGAAATCTTCTTGGCGTTGCTCCAGTCCCCTGGGAATTCCTACCAGAAATGCAAATGGCTGGGGGCGGGGGAAGATCAGAGTTTGGGACGAAATTATGTGAGCTCGTCGTGCCTCAGTTTCTCCATCCCCCTGATGGGGATAACGCAGTTTCCCTGCGCTCCTCTGTTAAGCCAGGTTTCCGGAGTCTTGCAGGAGCCGCTGGGTAAGCGTTGCACACCAATGGCTGTGGCAGAGCTGAAAGCTGCATCGTGTTGTAACGACATTGCTCCTTATGGAGCCTTTCAACACAGATTCTCACCGTAACTCCTACGAGAAGGCAGCGCCAGGTTTTTTTTCAAATTGTTTGCCGGTGACTTTTTCTACACCGTGCTAGTAACTCTGTGGCAGCAGGGATCTCCTTCCTCAGCTCTCTCCCTACTTTTCGAGTAGCGGAAAAGAGGGCAAGGCCGAGCCGATCCTGCTTGTAGGGCACGGGTGGATCTCCTCACGTTGCCGGTCCTCCTCCACGTAGGAGGCACCGGGACGGACAGGGTGGCCAGTAGCCCCACTAGCCGGAGTCCGGCCGGTGAGGGAAGTGTGGCCGAGGCAGGGAGCCGGAGAGGCCCAGCCACCGAAAATGGGGCTGGGGGTGCTGTGCACATGAGGAAAGGTGCTGCCACCCATCCCGGCTGAGCCTTGGTTTGCGGGGGCCGAGCACCGGTGGCGGCCCCAAGCCCTCCTTCCCTGGGGAGCAGGAGGGTGCACGGGGGCTTGCGAGGGGGCCAGGCTGGCCTCCTGCTTCCATATGGAGGCAGGGGAATAAGCGACCCGGTTTCCCCCCCCACCCTGCCCGGTGCCCCGGCAGCTCCCGCGGATGTGGGTCACCCGCTCCCGGAGCTCTGGCAAACCAGGCCGCCCGGTGGAGCAGCCCCCCCCGGGGAAGGGACGGGGGGACGACGACACACACCGCCTCCAGACCCGACCCCCGCCCCGTCCCGCCCTCCCGGTCCCGTCCCGGGGCGGCGGAGCGGGGGCGGCGGACGCGCGGTGGTTCGCACCT
>NW_010973132.1:1633781-1634120 GCF_000737465.1 Haliaeetus leucocephalus | reverse complement strand
GAGCCGACCGACCCGCTCCGCCCCGGCGGGGCCGCAGCCAGAAGTTTGAGCGTCCCCGCAGCCTCCCGGGGGGAGTCCGGTGGCGATCGGCGACGCCGGGCCGCTTTTACACCGCTGTCGCCGCCTGCGCTGGGCGGTGGGAGCCCCCCCCCCCGCGGCGCCGGCAGCTGGGGGGAGGATGGTGGTGCGGGAGCGATGGAGCTGAAGCGGAGCATGGCGATCCCGCGGCTCCTCTTGCTGGGACTGTGGGCTGCGGCGCTCCGGGACGTCGCCGCCGTGGCAGGTGAGAGGGGCTGACGGCCCGGGCGGCGGCGGCGGGGCTGGGAGGGGTGGCCGCTG
>NW_010973132.1:1582192-1633649 GCF_000737465.1 Haliaeetus leucocephalus | reverse complement strand
CGCCGGCTCTACAGGTGTCGGCAGCCCGCTGAGGGCGACAGCGGCTTGGCTGCACGGGCACCGGTCGGCGGGCAGAGGCGGCGTGGCGCGGGGTCCGCCCGGTGGGGCGGCCGCAGGGGCTCGGGCAGCCACAGGTGGGGGTCGGGGCCGGCCCGCTTTGTGTGTGGGTGTGTACCCGCTCACGGCCGGGCGCGGGGGGCTCCGCCGCGTCTGTGGGGCCAGCGACGTGGGTCTCGGGAGGCGGCGGTGGCCGGCGGGGAGCCCGGGCTGTGCGGGGTGCTGCCAGCTTCGCCCGCCTGCCTGCAAGTCCGGAGTTGTAAGTCGCAAACCCAGATAATCCTCCCCGTTGTTTGCGGAGGCATTGCTCTGGTATTTGCCTAGCGCGGATCGTCGCCGAGGAAAGCCGGGCGCTAACGCATTCCTGAGGGGCTTTTGTTGGGTGTTTTTTTGTTGTGTTGGGTTTTTTTGTGTTTTTTTTTCCCCTCCTGAACTCCTTTTCCGAAGTTTCACCCCCGGGTGGGCAGGGAAGGGCAGCGTGGGAGAGCCTCTCTGCACCCGGGCGAACCTCCTGCCGACTTCACCCGGAGTTTGGGCTCCGCGCTGCCTGTGGAGCAGCGTGCGTGCGGTGACACTGAGCTGGAGAGGCTGTGGTACAGGTTGCATCGCTAGAGCAGGGAACCTAAGCAGCCTGAGCGGCGAAAAGCCTTTCCCCTTGTGTGCATGAGTAGACATCTCCACTCCCAAAATAACTCCACAAAAACCATAATTCTGTTCCTAGGAATCAAAATATTCAGAGGTGGGAAGTTTAAAAAACAAGCAAGCAGATATGTCATGTATTTTGGCAACTAGTATGTTCGTTTGCTGTCAATTCTGTCAGATGACTGCTTGATAAGAAATTTAATGCAATTTTATTTCCTAGCTATACATTTCAACTGCTGCAGCTCTTACAGGTAGGCTTGGAGGAACCTATTTGGATGAGATTATTTCTTGCGCTGGCAAGAATGTTACCAGATAAGAAATCGTGAGTGGGAGAGTAGAAGGAGGAACAAGTGGAAATTAAAATCCATGTTGGCCTCCTATGTGCTTCTTCCTGATACCTGCAGGAAGAGATGCTGCGGCTAAAACTGGATCTTTGTCAAAAACCTGTGAATTTATTAAAAATCCCCAATCTGTATGTCGTCATCTCAGTTGATCTTGACGGAGGGATTATACTTGGGCGATGTGGAGAATTACAACTCAGGCTGAACGCTTGTACTGTATGTTAATATCCTACATCATTAATTTGTATGGGAGCTGAAAACCATAAAGGCTCTCTAACAACACTTCTTTGTTTAATTTGTGGCTAACTCTTTCAGCAGGGCAGTCTGAGGAAAGCTGAGTAGTTTGCTCTTCCACGAAGGCACCTGTAATGAAAGTATCTGTCAATTTGTGCGTGCGTTCAGCAGCCTGGCTGCATCAGTTTTCTGTAACATGGAGAGAGCTGCTATAAAGCTTTCATATTTTATTCCGGTATTGTGAGTGGTGAAAGGGAGGATGCTTTCTGGCATGCACTGGGACATGTCATTTGTGTTACAGGTGAGTTAAGTAATGTGAGGTTAGATCATCCTCACCCAAGGTGATTAACTCCTTAGCCCAGCAAACAAGCTGTAGCAACTAAACTAAAATTATCATCCTACCAATTTTCCAGTGCCCTCTGTGAATTTGCTGAATTAATAACAGCATATAGAAAGGTGTGGGAAACCAGCTGTTAACAAGCTGGGGGTTCTCATTAAGGAAAGGAATAAAGTCCTTCTGCCTGTGTTCTGGGATTGCTCCCGGACCACCGGTGCTCTGCCGGGTACCGGCTGCCAGTGGCAGGGCGCCGGCTGGTCCCACAGTCCTGGCTCCCCCTTCTTCCAGCTGTTAGAACCACGCTGCGAGTCCCTCTGCTGCTGCTCTGCCCTGTGAGGTGGTGCCCTCCTGGCTGTGGGAGGGTGGCACATGAGGCAAGAAGGGAGGTGGCACATAAGAAATATCTGTATTTGATCACTGGAAGGCTGTAACAGAGTTCAAGAGCAACAGGGCTGCTTGCTTAGCAGCGCTCTGGATTTCACAACTGGCGTTTTTCTGTCTGGCTCTGTAGGCTAGCGAGGCATCCTGTGAGAAGCTGACCAGCCAGTGAACTGGGTGAAGTTGTAATGTGCTGTGGTACGTGGCCGGGCAAGAGTGCTGGAGTAATTTTTCTCTGAAGGTTGTGGAGGCCACTGCTAGGGCATAATATTGAGCAAGGCTAGACCTGTTCTGGTCTGTCAGTCCTGTGCCACTGCATAGGAAACGGCCACTCTCCCTAACAAAACTAGCTTCACATTTGTTTTCCACCTTCCTGCTTTCCCACGGTCTCCTTTGATGCTCTGGTTCCTCCTTTATATGCCTTTCTTTCTTAAATGCGCTTCTATAGTTGGCTTCCGTGTTTTCTCATGGTAACACATTCCATGTATTCGCTTCTGCTTGAGGGAAACACTCCCCATCCACCCACACATGTAACAGTGCTCGGGGCCAAATTCTGATCACTTCTGTGTCGATGTAAACCTGAGCAGTTCCACTGACTCTGGTCCTGCTGCTTCGGGGTCGCAACTATATAGCTCTGGGCACAGCGTGGTCCTTTAGCTGGACTGAAGGGTCACGGAGGCTCGTTTGAGCACACACCCACATCACACAACAGAAATATCTGTTCTGTAAACAGTTCTGCTTCTCGGTGAGGTATGCTGTGGAATAGGCTTTGCTTTCATGGGTTTGCAAATTGCAGAGAAGCTTTCTGTAATGCAGAGGAAGAGTGTATGCTGAATAACGAGACATAATTGATTCTTTCTTATATCCCAGCTCTTTACAAATGCATACAATGGAGCAAGCATGATGATTTCTGAGCAGCACAGGAACACCGTAGCTGAAATTCAAGCCTGGGGAAAAGAGGGAGGTGTGGTACTGTGTTGAGTGAACACACTTAGCGCTGCTCGATCACTGACACGGCAAAGCTCCCAGCGTTTCTGTCTGGCTCTGCCTGGGCACTGCTCTGCAGAAGCTCACCCTGCTGTTACATGAGTTGAAAAAAGCCCCACGTACACACTAAGCCACCACTTTTCTCCAGCAGTTGTGCCTTCAGTGCTTGCCTTTGACTATTGCTTAGCAGACGTAGTAGAGTAGTGCTGAGACTAACAGACCCCTCTGCAGTGTGTGCTGGTAGGGTGTGTAATGCCAGACCGCCAACCTAGAGTAATTTGCTGTACTCCAACCCCCCTTCTTCTGGGGGTGGGGCGGAGTAGTATTTTTTTTTTAGGTATGAAATTTACAGGATCTCCAATCAAATTAAAGGTGTCCCAGGGTCAACCCGTGAAACTAAATTGCAGCCTCGAGGGAATGGAAGATCCCGAGATGTTGTGGATCAAGGACGGAGCAGTGGTGCAAAGCGTAGACCAGGTGTACATTCCAGTAGATGAAGAACACTGGATCGGCTTCCTCAGGTACAACAGATGCAGAGAAGGAAGAATATCGCGGAAACTATTGCACAGTTTTCTGCTGTCAGCTATATCTATGCAACTGCAGTGCCCTTGGCGGGCAGGGTCCTTAGGTCTGCAGTTCAGTCTGTGGCAAGGGCATAACTGAGAGCAGAATTGATGCCACTGAGGGCTGAGGTTTTATGCAGTAGAACCATATTAGTTTCCTGACTACTGTGGTGACAGGTGCTTTGCTAATGCTTGTGATGCTTGAGACGTGACTTCAAGGTGAAAGGATGTTCTCACCTTGTTTGTTCATCTTGTTCTGCCGCGCAGGAACACTTAGGAAGACTAAGGTCTGACTTATATAAATAGCTTTTCTCTCTCATACTCATTCCGTTCTCTTACTGTCTCTCTTGAGCTGTCAGTCTGCCTAAAGGGTGAGGATTGTTAATTGAAATGAGACTCCCAGGACTACATCCTCTTCCTTTCTTTGGGGAGGAGTGTTTGTCACCTGAACCATCCCTGAGTCATTTTGCAGAGACTTTCCTAATACATTTACACTACGTGGTATCCGTCCTGCCCCGCTCAGAGGCGCAAAAACTCTCTTCGGCAAAGCAGCTCTCTGTGCCTTTATTTCAGCAGAAGAGGGATGTCAGCTAGTTCTGGAAGTACTGAGTTAAACAAGACCCAAGGTTCTGCTCTGGCTTTTTTTTTTATGCATAAAGAGAGCTTGAACAAGCAAACATGCCATCACTGTGGGGACTCAAAACTGTTGACTGACTGAGAATCACTCTTCCCTGAGCTCCAGCTTCATCTCCTGTTAGGTTTCTTGGATTGACATTGCACGGAGTCTCCGATTCCAGCAACTAAAAGTCCCTGTGCTAAAGCTTGCCTGTAAGAAACATTTTGATAGGAAAAAAATTGTGCCCAGTAAAACTATTTCATAACATTATGTTATGGAAACAGTTTGTCTTGAAACTATGCCGTTTACTTACCCCAGTTCCACCAGTTAACTCTCTTTGCCCCTCACAATCTCTCAGTCTGATCTCCTTTCTCACCTCTTGCTTTCCTCCACTGAGGTCTTTCTGCAGCACCAGGGCTAAGTTAGGGTGCTAAATCTAGATGTGTCCGTATCTTTTTCTCCTTTTTCCTTTCTTCTCCTAAAGTGATCATTTCTACCACCCACTGTGTGACTCTCTGCTGCGATCGCTGTGTTTCAGAACATGCGGCTGGATGGGCAGGACAGCTGATGCCATTTGAAGGTACAGCTCTGAAAATCAGGCTGTAGTGGGTCCATTTTGTGCATTTCAGCAAACACTCTCCCTTTTCTGTCTTCCTTCCCGAGACGTTCTTCCCCTTCCCCAAGGCGGACTGCGGGCATCAGATCTGCTGAGGATCCCTGCATGGCAGCAGACGCATGGCTGCACATCCCACGGGGGGCAACCAGCATTTGTACATTGACAGGCGCTCAGAGTCACACTGGTGCCTTTGGTAGCTGAGACCTTGTTGCTTTGGGACCAAATTCTGCCCTTACTCACCGTGCTAGCCTCGTGTTGCTAACGGCAAGTGAGGATACCCCAGACTTCCAGCAGTGGAGCAAGGAGCAGAATTTCTCCCCTGAACCGGAGGCCTACGACTCAAATGCTGCTCAGTCCCTGTGGCTGCCTTCCCTTGCTTGGATGCATCTTCTCAGAAGGGGAGCTGTTGCTGAGCAAGGGAGGACCCAGAAGAGTTCGTAGGGTGAGGTCCTGTGCTGGAGTAGGCCAGCATAACCCCCTGAAATCCCAAATCGAGAGGCCCAAGGAGTTTTGCAGTGTGAGGTGCTCTTGGGATAAGAATAACACTGAGTGCCGTTGAGGCGAGGGGGGACCCTTTTCTGACCCATCTGCTCCTGTATATATGAGGCTGTCAGCAGTCCTGTCACCTAACTGAGACAAAACAGTCAGGCTTGTTGGAGGCTTGTGATTTGGAGTTTCCTGATAGCTCAGACATTGTAGGCCAAGCTGTCGCTCTTGAAGGCTAGCTAGAACCACGATTCAGGATCGAGATGACCAACCCCTTCCTATCCTCAGAGGACACAAATGATGGGCTTTCTATGAGGATGTTTCAGAGGAAGGCTGTCTGCTCTGCTGAGGATTCCCTCCACCCACTTTAGAGAGGAGCCCCCCGTCTCTGCTGTTTTGCCACGCGCTTTGTGCTGGCTGGCTGTTACCCTCCTCCCCAGAGCTGGCTGCGTCTCAGTGGATGTTGTCCGTGCATCTGGTTTGCCAAACACTGGAGGGTCCTTTGGGGCAAAAACATGCTTTATCCACGTAAAATATCGATATGGCTTTTGACTTTTTTCAGCTTGAAATCCGTCGAGCGGACAGATTCTGGGAAGTACTGGTGCCAGGTTGAGAACGGGGGGAAGAAGGAAGAATCACAGCAAGTGTGGCTCATAGTGGAAGGTAAGGAGGAGTAGTAGTGCTGGTTTCCTTTCAGGGCTGACCCACCAATATGCTCTAGGTGGAAGTGGTGAGAGCAGATTGCTCCAGTGATGGGCTTCTTGGCTCTGAACCATTGCTGCTAACTGTAGTGAGATCACTACAGAGCAGGAGTAAGAAATAGGAGAGTAGCTTCAAGGAGAGGAGCCGTCAGTGCATTACCTTCTGGTTTTATTTTGGCACGTTAGGAAACAAGATCCTTTCATGCACACAGATTTCTTTCCAGCCCATCAATCTGTTGTTGCTTTCATCTCCAAATAATTTGTAGAATGATGGGATAGTTCAGGTTGAAAGGGATCCATGGGGGATCATCTGGTCCAACCCACTTCTCAAAGCAGGGTCACACAGCCTCATTCTGTGTATCAGCCAAACAGGTCTTTGAGGGCAAGGTACAGTTTTAGCCCAATTCTGAGTTTCGGGAGAAGCGCTGTACATCAGCGCTTCATTGCTGTGACTCTTCCATGTGGCACTGCTTTGTCCAGTCTTGTCTGATGAAGAGTAACTTCTACATGGTTGCCCAAAAGTTGCCCAAGGCAGCGTGGATTGGTGGCTTCTTACTGTTGCTAGTTTCATTTCCCTTGAGCCATGATTATGTTAGATCCTCAGAAGCTAGTATTCATAGGATGGCTTAATATTTGGTGAGGAAGTTGACAGGAACAGTGCATTTGCAGCAAAAAGTGGCTTTTTGGATGTAATTGGTAACACTTTGGGCCAGAGCTGAATCAACAGTCTTAAAGAGGGGGAGCAGGGAGGGTGCTGTGGGAGGTGGTGTGGTCTGGGTGTTTTGCAGTAAAGGTCTCACTCGCTCAGAGCCGTGGAAACATTCATAGCAGTTCTCATAGGAAGAGGAACACTTACCCTGCTGCCTTCTGTAAATCCCAGGCTTTCATCCACCTAAATTTTCAGGTGCAGTTTCAACTGGAGAACATTGTTTACAGCTTAAAACGCTCTCTATTGTGCAGTTTCCATTTCTATACCAATTACCATGGCCTGCTCCAGAGGTGGCTGTATTTGCATAGTGGGTCTGTTAGGAGTGATTGGGTAGCTCAGTGTGCTAAGCCTTCTGAAAAACAAAGGAGCCCTTCTGGATAGCACAGGCAAAAAATATCAAAGTCACAAAAAACAACTGCAGCAGGGTAAGGGGGAGTGTTGAGGATGAAGGCCAAAGCTTACAGTGGAAACATAAGCTAAAAAAATGCAACTAATCGCCTTTATGAGAAAAGCAGAAGCTAGTTATTGAACTGAGCATGTAATCATGTGAAACGGGAGTCAGTGGATGTCATGGTTTAAGCCCAGCCAGAAACTAGGCTGCTCACTCACCCCCTACCCTCCCAGTGGGACGGGGAGGAGAACTGGGGGGGGGGAGGGGGGTAAAACTTGTAGGTTGATATAAGAATGATTTAATATCTAAAGTAAAATAAAATGTAATACTAACAACAATAATAATAAAATACAATAATAACTGTAATGAAAAGGAACATAATAAAAAAAACCAACCAAACAAAAACACCCACCCCCAAAACCCCCAAGAAAAGACAAGTGATCCACAATGCAGTTGCTCACCATGTGCTGACCAATGCCTGAGCAGCGATCTGCACCTCCTGGCCAATTCCCCCCAGTTTATATGCTGAGCATGATGTTCTATGGTATGGAATATCCCTTATATCCCTTTGGCTAGTTCAGGTCAGCTGTCCTGGCCATGCTTCCTCCCAGCTTCTTGTGCACCTGCATGCTGGCAGAGCCTGGGAAACTGAAAAATCCTTAACTTAGGATAAGTGCTACTTAGCAACAACTAAAACATCAGTGTGTTATCAACATTATTCTCACACTAAATCCAAAACACACTGTACTAGCTACTAAGAAGAAAATTAACTCTATCCCGGATGAAACCAGGACAGTAGAAAAAATTTTAAAATAACCGGTAGTGATAAGGTGTGGATTTTTAAAAATGTGTCAGCTATTAGCATAAGAAAACACCAGGGAATGCAAAAGCCTATCAGTCCCACTGTTATCTCTGTACGTATTTCTTCCCTGGGCATACCGGCTTTGTCTTGTCTACAACTGGTTGCTGTACTGATAACAGCTGTTGTCCCCTTTGACTGAGAGGGCATCTTTACTCTGATCGTTTGCAGCCTTCTGTAGGTGCTGACACCCTTCAGTGTACCACACAAAACAACTGTGGACTACTGGTGATGTAACTTAAAGTGAGCTAGAATGGATTTCTGTGCTAATATCTGCCTTGAGATCCACTTAGGTAGTCTGTATCAGGCAGAATTTGCAGCGATAGTATTTGAACTGTCTTTGTAATACAGCTAAAAAGTCTGATCTTATGAAACACTCCTCAGAATTTACAAAAACAAAATTATTTTGAAACTGTTTTCTGGTTTAGAAACTAGACTCTGGCCTTACCAAGAACATGATAGCATTCAGTGCCCAGGGAGGTAATCTAAGAGGCACACTGTGGAGTGTGACCGTCTTAAAAATATGGATTATGTTTCTTACAGAACTTTCTCTCTGAAATTACACCTCTGACCATGTGGCTGTTCCCAGGGCTATTAGCCCCTGTTTTGTCTACAGCCAGAGCCCCAGCCACACCTGTGTGGACACATCCCCCTGCATTAACACTGTCTAAAAACTGAGTTGTAGAAAAAAAATTGGCCCTGTAGGTTGGGTGCTGGCTTGGAACAGGGAGTAGACAGGCTCATTTCCTTGCTTTGCCAGTGATTCCCTGCCTGTTGGCTGCTCAGTGCCTCCGTGGTGCATCCATGAAAGGGGGGTGCCAGCACTCACCTCTTGTACCAGGAACTGGGAGGCTAAATGTGTCACAGGCACTGAGGTATCCAGGTAACATACATACGGAGGCAGTGCAAGTTCCTGAGCTGGATGAGTCAGCTGCACTCCCTAAAATATGAGAGTTTTTAATTGTGGTCTTGTCAGATCTGGCTGGCTGATCCTAAAGTGAGAAAACCTGCCGAGCTGGGCAGGATTCTCCCAAAAGGTTACCTTGGGTGCTGTGGCAAAGGGACAGGAGGCAGGAGTCCTGCTAACAGGTAGAAGAAACAGTGGTATTTTCCCTTCTAATCTTCCTTGGAGAAGGAGAGCAAAGCAGGTGGAGGTGTCACAGCTGGTATCTAGAAAGTTTATTCACTTTTATTGTTTATGTATGACTGCAATAAAAAAAAAAAAAACCATGTAAGCAAAACCCAGCAGTAAGTCATGATGGTGGATATACCTGTATTGAGCATTAACCTTTGCACAGATAGGCACCATCGTTCCTGAAGTGACCTATTTTTAGACCTGTTTCAGTTTGTTCATTTACTTGCCACTCCAAAGGGAGTGGCAAGGAGGTGAGGAAGGCACAGAGAAACTGCCGCCCAAAAGACACAAACAGCAACTGATGGTCCGTGAAAGACTGAGGACACCACTTTCAACTGGAGTGTAGGGGGGAATGTCAAGCGTTAGGCTTCTAAATCCATATTTAGGCACCTACATTAATTGCCTGCTGCTGGAGGCGCTCAGCATCTGCCCCACCAACTGGAGCCGCTTGGGCCTGTCATCTTTGGCCAGGGACAGGCAGCGTAATTTAAGCATGTGAATCCACAATGTTGTCGTTCCCCTGTTTCTGTGAGGCAGCAGATCAGTGGTTTTCAGAACACGCTTCTTCCAGCTGAGAATACCTTGTTTTGGTGTAGTCGCAGTTGGTAGCGGCTGCGCTTGACACCCGACATTTTGAGCGTAAGATGGAGCTCGGCGTTTCTCTGGGCCTTCAGCTCCTCCACCAGCCACCAGAAGCACGTGCTGGCTGTCGCGCAGGGTCAGCGCTGGTGCTGATGGCTGGTGAATTTTCTGTTACTGGTTTGGAGCACTGAAACCGCAGGAGTTTTGGCATCGCCCAGGAGAGGAACCACATCTCTTGATGTGTTGAGTTACGCTCAGCTATTGCCGCTTAGAGATGACCTGAGGTAGTTAGCGTTGCAGCTGTGTTTTGCTCCCTATGGGCCTGATCTGAGGCCTGTTGTAATAAGCAGGAGTCTTTCCACAGTGGGGAACAGATAGTTATCAAGAGAGCTGTGTCCATGGATAGCCTTCAGCTCTGAAACAAATTACCCCTAACTCCAAGGCAGCCTGGTTCTCATTGTGTCGGAGTGTGCTGGAAGGTGGCTCCAGTCAATTAAGCTGTGGAGAGAGCGTTGTAAATGATCCCAGTCTCTCACCGGGAGGATTCTTTCCTCATTCATGGGTTTGTTACAGCTGCTAGTTCAACACATTCACAAGCTTCAGTTTTTAATGTGTGGCAAGAAATATCTGCAGCTGGATTAGGTAGCTTTTGAAAGTGGTGTCTGCTGCTGCTAAACTTACTGACTGTTGCCTCTTTAAACTCCAGTCTCTCCGGCTGAAAAACTGAGCAAATACTGCCACTAAAAGCTACTTCATAGGGGAGTCTTGAAGGAGACTCAGTGAAAGAGGTTTTTCAAAGGCATTTTCACTCTTTTTCTCTCTAACTTCTAGTGGGAGTATGTAGACATTCATGCCCTGAGGTGATCCAGCATATCTGACCCTTGGTTCTTGTGAAGGGCTTAGAGGGAGTCGGATTAGGCATAGGGGCAGGGCAGATGGGTGTCCAGTGTTGGGCACCGGTATTAGTGGAAATAAACAAGAGACAGAAGGAGTCTCTTCAGTTATTATCACTTGTCTGTTGCTTTTCTAGGTGTGCCCTACTTTACTGTGGAACCTGAGGATGTGTCCGTGTCCCCTAATGCCCCATTTCATATGGCCTGTGCTGCTGTTGGTCCCCCTGAACCAGTGACAATTGTCTGGTGGATGGGAGACTCTAGAGTGGGGCTTCCAGACATCTCCCCCTCCATCTTAAATGTGTCAGGTAAGGCTGCTGCCAATGCAGGGGATCACTTTGAGCATCAGAAGAGGAGGAGAGCTCTCTTCTGATCATGTCTAGTGACACTGGGTAGCCACATAGTGTGAGAATGGTCTTTGACTGTACATTGAGGGTTGAGAGATCATGATCGCATATAAAACCAGATCATCTCGAGGGGTGGTCGTTGCTCTGTGTATTTTCTGCTGGCTTGAGGTGCACAGGCTCTTAGAGAGCTTGGGTGGGGCTGGCACTGTGGTAAGGATGCTACTGGACAGATGATGCATTGGGTGCCTCTCTTGTTCCACCTCATGGAGGGTGTTTATGGTTATATTACGTGTCTCTGTTGGTGACATTTGGCTTGGAAATCTCCAAGCATTCACACATAACAGATGCCACCTCTTCCTTCTGTGCACAGCCATGTCACACACTGCTCTCCCCTCTCTTCCCTCCCCTCTCTGTTCTTGCAGGCTTGCTGGATGCTCTTATCGTTAAAACCTGACTGCCTCATGTAATTGTTTGACACTTTTAGAGTGGTTGTATTGGTGCTGAAGTGGGCTGGTTGATATCCTCAGAGATCAAGGTTCGCCCCAGAGCGAGCACTAGGTGCACGGTGGTAAGACTGCCTTCCCCAGCAGCGTCAGCTGAAGAACTCAGGAGCCAGTAGGTTTTCAGGCCTCTCTTCAGCCCACTTTCAGGGAAGGGCAATGTATCTCTACCAGGACCTGACAGCAGCTATTCTTGTAGTTACCTCCTAAAGGTAACTTTATTCTAGTTCGTTGTCCAACAGCTTTGTGTTACTTCTTCTCTTTGCTGCTGTTTTATTATTCTCAGCCGCCCAAAGTTGAACTAGCTATTTAGCAAGAAAAGATTTTACGACTAAGAGTCATCTCTGGGGCCTCTTCATCAGTGTTAATACAGTTACACCCAGGGGGAGTTTCTTTCTGTACATCCTTGGCCATCCTTTGAGCTATCCAATCCTATTAAGCCTTCCCTTAGAACCTAATTTATATGCAAATCAAAACCTGGTTTGTGATTTGCAATGGTTTTATCATCTGCTCCCTCTGTTACGTAGCCACTCGATGCTGTTCCAAGTTGGAAATGAAAACTGCTCCCTTATGATATAATCTGCCTGTTGAAATGGAACATGAAAAGATTGATAGTCGAGAGGGGAAAGACAATAAAAAATAAGTCTCCCTTCTTCCACTGAACTCATCCCACAGTGCCTTACAAAACTTCTGTCATTGTTGGGACAGTGGCATGGAGGCCTGAAGAAGGGCATCTGCTCCTAATGATTCTCCAGATGAATTGTTATTATATATATTCATCCGCAGCACCTTTCTTTGCCCCTTTCAGTGTTCTTTGGGATGTCCCTTGGGTAGGTCTTTGCAACAGAAAAAATGCAGCAAGACACAAGCTGCATGGTCAGATTGCTAAAGCATGCCAGAAAAGATGGTTGGTAAGAAAACAAGCAATGCTAGCTAAAGAAAGTATCAAATTCTGAAATAGTAAAGTACTGGCTAGAAAGCAAACATCTAGAAGGTTCAGCAAGCAGTTGGTTTGGTAAAAGGATTGTTGTATTTGGAAAGCAGTGCTGGCGATGCACGAGAGAGCAAGGAGATCTTGGTTTGTGGTGTGTTTTGTGTTTTCCTCAGGGCAGGGTTGTGTTTGGTTCTGTCTTTGGGACATGCCTACCACATCAGGTGCTGCTCTGCTCTGCTGCCTGGCCTTCAGCCTGCTGGAAGCATTTTCCTCTGGTTCACTGGGGTGAATGGAAGAAGCTAAAATACTTGCTCTTTCATTTTATAGCAGTCTCTCCTCTCTTCCACTACACCTTCTTCGCAATGCTGTTAATCTCGGGCTTGGGAGATGAATCAAAGGGCAAAGGCAGATATTGTGCAAGCTGCTCCATGCAGCTCTGAAATCTTTTTCCCTCCTAAACTGTATGCCCATAGTGTGTCAGTCCTTAATTTTTATTAGCTAGAGCCCTCTAAGGCAACTGAGGGCCAAGTCAAGTGAAAGCGTATGCTGGACACACTTCTCCAGGCAGCTTTGCAAATCTGTCTCAATTCTGATTAAGTAGCAATACCTCTATGCATCTTGGAGCAGCTGGACATCAGTATGATGCCATGTTCAGGCCCTGTGGGATGGATGGATACTTACAGAAGAGAGGGAGCGTAATCCTCACTTATATCACCCCTAGAAAGTGCCTCAGTGCTGTTGCGGTAGCATTTTACTTCCCCTTCCTTTGCGTGTCTTGAAAAGTCTGATGCAAGGTGAGGGACAGGTGGGCATTAGCTTGAAATCTGCAGTGTCTGGTTGGAAGTTTGCCTGGGCTTATAGCCCAGTTAGAAGATGGTTGTTGCTCTGGTGGCAGGCTGATGTCCAGAGCATTGGGGCTTTGTATAAGCACACGGTTCAGCATGATCCTTGCTCCAAAGACGCTCACCAGAATGAGTGGACATTACTAACTGAGCAATGTGAGCTGCTGTTCTGCCAGATTCATCCTTCTTTTTCAGTGCTTTCTGAAGCTCCCATGGAAGGTTTTCTACATTGCCATACTCTCTCCATTAAAAATGTGTTTAGCACCTTAATTACACTGAAATCCACGTGCCTTGGATTGGCACCCAGCTCAGCCCTCCAATAGCCTGTACAGCTTGAGCTGCATGTCACACATAATTGAAATTCTGCTGAAGGTTGAAGCTGGATTACATAGCTGTTTGTGTTTCCTTTCCTTTTCTTGGCTGATCTCCAGGTATTAATCAAAGCACAGTTTTCTCCTGCGAAGCTCACAACGTAAAAGGATTGTCTTCGTCTCGGACAGCCACTGTTCAAATTAAAGGTGAGAGAGTGCAAGAGAATGGGCAAGGGACTTGGGTTTGCTCTTTGGGGAGGAAAAGTAGGGCACCTTAATGCAAGGGGTTGTCTCAAAGCTGCCAGCAACCAGCACTGGTTGGAGCTCTCAGCAGCTGAAACAATGCTTTGTGCTCTAATGGCAGTTCCCGCTTGCTATGCAGGGCCGTATACCGGGCTGTTGAAAATAAACCACATCTGACCCAGGAGTGGAAATGTGATGTCAAGTAACAGTTTTTCCTTGAAAAGGAGAGAGTCAGAACAGTCAAATTGTTTGTGAGAGATGAAGCTGGATATAAATCTGTAGCTGGGGAAATCTTTCTTTCTTGGAGATAGATGGGTCTCGTTAGAGCTAAAGAGGCCATTACTTCTGCTTGCTTCTATTGGCATCACATTAGATGCTGAAAAAAGACAAGGAAAGCGATCACCAGTGGCCAGTAAAGTCCGCTCATCCACACTGTTTTTATGGATTTGGGTTTTTTTAATTCTTTGTTCTTGAAAAACTAATTCAAAACAAGTAATTCCTAGCCTTTGCATGACCAGTTGCCATTTGGAAGTCCCTAAGTTGATGTCACTTTTCCTCTGTTCCTCCAGGTGACTGAAACGGGGATAATCAGAGCAATCAGCTCTTCCCCTCCTCTTCATGTTGAGATGCTTCTGCATTTGAATTTTTAGTCATTCTTTCATGCACATTAAATGACATGATTATCAGTTCCAGGAGAGGCACGTCACAAAAATCATTTGTTCCAAGTGGTAGCTTATTGCTGAGCACAAATAAGAGCAAGCATTTATGTCTCTATCAGAACTCACAGTTGTATTAGCTAATGTTCATTAAAGGATAGCTTAAAATCCAGCTGTAGATCTACTGCTCTTACGGTGTATTTTTCTTCAGGACATTGTGGTTACTGCTGTGCCAAGAATGCAGTATGCTGGACTAGTAAGATTTATAACTTAATTAAAAATGTTTGGAGTTGTTGCCTTGAAGGCTTGTCTACACAGGGGAATTAGTTATTGTGGAATATATCTTCTATGGATATTTTTATCCTGGGATAGAATTTAGTTCACAAAGCTATTATGCTTTAAAAAAAAATCTCATCAAGCCATAATCTGAAATAACATTTAGCATAAACAAGCTTCTTTCTTTTTTTTAATGTTAACAGAGGTTTGTTTTTTTTTTTTAACCATTAATAAGATGATGGGGGAAAGGCCTCAGAATTCTTGCATTTCCCAGCAGTTACGTTTAGCCAAAAGTGCTCCACAGGGGTCAGTCATCAGCTAATGAATGTACACAACCTATTTTGGAGGGATGTATCACCACCACACACTTGTGTGCGCACACACACGCTTTATAGAGCTGAGGAAGAGCAAGCTTAAGTGATGTGGCAAATGTTACGTCAGCAAGTGGCATGTTCTAGAGAGAAGAAACAGGCTTTAGATAGCAAGTCCAGTGCTGTAGTTGTAAAAGTGTGAACTGTAATACCTCAAAGATATATCTGAAAGAGTAGTTATAAACTTAGGGAAGTGCTGGGACTCTTCTAAAGAGCAGAAGTTTTGAAGATCTAGTACAACCTCTGTTAAAACTAAAGCAAAGCTCCTAACAAGGACATGAGTAGGAGCAGTAGCAGGCCCAGGTAATGTTTTAGCCCTTGATCCTATGAAGATGTAGACTTCAGTGAAATTACCCCTGGGAGTAGTTGTCCGAACATGCATGATCAGGGCCTTCCTCTCTTACACAGATCCATCTGCTAATGAGGACTCAAGTCTTTCTACAATTTATTAAACAATTTGTTTCTTCTGTGTTTCCAGAGGCAAATATTTTTGCTAGGGCATTTACAAACTGTTAACATTTCTTCCTATTTGCTGCTGTTGTTGTTCATTATCTATTCTCTGTAGTGCCCACAATGTGCTGGGTGTACTCCAAGCAGAAAATTACTGTTATTGTAGCCCACAGTCCCCAGCCGTGTACAAAGCCCCATTGTTCCAGCCACTCTACAAGCACAGAGGAAGTTAACTCTCATTATGTTAACACTCAAGGTCCTGTTTTCAGACTGGTTTTGCTCTCCTTCATGTGCACGGCTAAGACTTTCAGGGTTGTATCGCGTGTTTCAGAGCACGACGGGAAACAGCCACCCAGAGTTTTTTCCCAACGGATGATGGGGAGAGGCATCTGTCCCTTCTACAAATTCCAGAGTTAGGGGAAGGTCCTAGCAAGCCAACCCTCTTCAGTGGCTGTCACCATTACAGCCTGGATGTGTTAGCAGGTGATTATTTATTCTCACTGGTGGTATAGCTGCACCTCCTTTGCGCCTGCCATCCAGTGTTGAAAATTACATGTTGCTAAACCCAAAAGTTACAGTTGTGTTTACAAAAGACTTGAGTTAAGGGCAATGTTTCAATGATATCCAAGTAAGCAGTGAAAGCAAGCTCCCCCACCCCCAGAAGAGCTTACAAATCTGAATACCCAACATCAAAAGGGAAAGAAACCAAGACACAGAAAAGTCTCAGTTAACTCACAAAGACCTTTCAGTGAAAGGCAAAGAACTCATTGCCCATCTTCCATCCCAGACCCATGCTCTGCTGCCCCACCTCCCACCCACGCACAGGGTTCTTATCTAGGTGGCAGCTCCCTGCCCTGGGTCCTGGTAATTAGTTAACCAGACAACAAAGGCTTTATAGGGTTAATCTGTGACACTATCTGTCCCCTGCCGCATCCTCTCCTCTAGGCCCTCTGTAGAAACCTGGGAGGGGGCTTTGGTCTTTGCATTTCTCCTGCAAGATGGCCCTGTGGAGATGCCAAAGGTAGTACTGTGGTTGTCCTCAGTGCCGTGAGAGACAAAGGTGCTCTCTGGCAGAGTAGAAGACGCAGCTGGAGGAATCCTGGTTTGCAATTACTTTTCCACTGCTGCTTTCCACTGGATACAGCTCAGGAGAGGTGGAAGATTGGTCTGTAGGCAGAGCCTTGTCCTCAGGACTGTTGGGTTTTTGGAAGAGGACTCCTGAGGATACAATTTGTTGAGGTGCTGCAGGAAAAGTATTACTCGTGGCAGCAACATAGGATTTTTTTAAATGAGCAAAAGGTCAGGGGAAAGGTTAGTATTCATGAAGTTGGTAATTTTTTCAGGAGCGAGGTGCCTAAATAAAGAGAGAGACTCGGGAGTGAAAAAGAGATGGTGAGGGCTATATCGGGAAGAATAGGAAGTAACTATGTGGTATTACATGGGAGGAAAAGAGAAGGCAAAGGGAAGCATTGAGGATCCTGAAAGGAAGCCGAAGAGTCCAAGTTAATGCGACAGCAAGAGACCCCTGCAGTAATGGAGGTGTCTGGTCAGAGCCAGAGCAGAGGGGTAGGGCTCTGGTGCTGCTCTTTGGTGGTGGCAAGCACAAACATCTGATTAAATGGCTAGTCTGGGAATCCTGATTTTGTTCCTGGCTCTGCCCTTAATTTGTAGTGTGGTATCAACCATGTAACAGGCACTCCCTTTGCCTCGAATTGCCCCTCTACAAAACACAGTGCTTTCTGAGTTTATTCATCCCAAGGCTGAAGGAGGCACAGTTTTCAGTCCAGGCTCCATCCCAGGGTGTTGCAGGAAGAGTTTGTAGTGGACACCTGGAGGCAGCGCTTTCACAGCAAGAAGCAGTCCACTGCAAATCCAGCTGCAGGGTATTCGGGTCACTACAGCAAACCACCCTGTGACTTGTGCTGGCAGAGCTGGTTTTGGAGGCTGGACTGAGAACCGGGGGAGGGATTTTAAAGCCCTGATTTGGTTCACAATGTAGGACCACAGGCAATTGTGTGTGCAGGGCTGGGTCATGCCTTGCAATGGAGGGGGCAGGGAAGAGGGCTGAGTAGCGAAGGTGTGAACATCACACGCTGGCATTGCTATCAAAGAGATCAACTGCTGCCTGTATGCATCAAGCAAGTATGCTGGACTGTTAAAGAACGGGTGCCAATAGCTTGTTCAATGTTAAAATAATCGTTTCATTCACAACAGTCAGGGACACTCTAAAGTTGTGATATTGTGCCATTTCTGTTAGTGATTTCATTGCATAATTTCTAGCCTCAAGCCTCTGCCATTTCCATGTGAATACCTGCTCAGTTCTGTGTATACTGAAAGGTCTCTTTGTTTCCTTTATAGCCATGCCTCTCCCGCCTCTCAATGTAACTGTAAGCCAAGTCACCAGCAGCAATGCCAGCGTGGTCTGGGTGCCAGGATTTGATGGCCGCGCACCCCTCCATTCTTGCACTCTTCAGGTATGACCCCTCTGGATTGTCCCCTGCCCTGCATGAAGAATGGGACTCCCCTGAGCCACGACATTCCATGGGCCATCTTTTGCTCTCCTAACTGCTTTGTGGCAGTGTTTGAATTCTTATTCCACAGTTTTAAAACATGGAAACATAACAGGGTGCAACTCGGGGCACATATAGGTGCCAAAGAGCAGGGCATGAAGTTTTGAGCTTGAAGTGTCCAGTTGGGAATTTGAGACTGGCACCATTCTCCCTCCTGGCAGGTTATCACATCAGTTGCTCCGTGGCAGCTACTCCATGCAGACTATTACGCTGCAGCACGTACGAAGCACACATCACCCTATGAGAAGTGCCCTTGAGTAGCTGCAGGGTGCTCACCCGTCCTGCTAGCGTGGAGCAGCTGGCCCGTGGTAACTTGCTCCAGTGCAGTGCGGTGACCTGTGACTCCCATGCCAGCTCAGCCCTGTGCTTTGCAGTGCCAGAGGAAATGCTGGCATCCAGACATACCAGTAAGCCCAAGGGATGAAGAGCTTGCAAAGTGTAGGATCTGGTACAGGAAAGGTGGGAATGATGGAGGCAGAAGACAGATTGGGCTTTTTGATACAAAGTCAGGCCTATTTTAATGTTTCAGAGTAATTTTAAGCCCTGCCTCTAAATCTTGATTGGTTTTCCATTGTCAAAGACCAATTCTGCCCATAAAATGAAGGGTAATAATATCCTTTAGCTCTACTGTGTGCTGGGTGCTCACATCTCTGAAAAATGGGACTGCTTCTTTAGGTTCCTGGGAACAATGGTACATGTCCAACTTTGGCAGAGTTAGTTTCTAGCATTGCACACTTAACTGTAAAATCAGATCAAACAGCTGGTAGCCAAGTGTCAAAAAGAAATGGTGATTCCTGGAAGCAGGCTGTGCAAACACAGCTAGGCACATTCCTCGTAGATTTATCTGCCAGGTGTGAATATTGGGCCCCTATGCTTTCCTTACCTGATTACAGCAGCAATGTGAGCTGGAGTGGAATTTCTATGGGGTTTTGCCAACTATGTAGAGGATTATAAACACAAGGAAGCAGCCTAGCTAATTTGCTTGCAGTCTTCTTTTTATGTGGGGAGGAAACCAGAGATTCCATGCTTTCATACTTGTTCCCTTTCATAAAGTAAAAGAAACCATCATCTTGTTTTAACTCACTGGTGGAAAGAATGCCTCAATATAGCTGGCCCCAGTCTCTGGGTTTTGTTGCTGGTTCTGTTCTTGTTCACAGTTGAAAATGGTTTTCTTCCTCTGTTTTACAATACCAGTTATCTCCAGTTGGAACAGCCTATTCTCTCTGGCTTGCATGCTGCAATGCTAATCACCCTGGGGTTTGAGTTCCCCCTCTCACTTTTGGCAGGGGCAGGGGTGGGGAGGATGGGACATATGGAAAAGAGGCTGAATCAGAGCAGCTCAGTTTCTGTCCACTCAGCAGTTTCTCACCCCTTTTCTAAGCCTTTTCTGTTCTATTTGGGGAGGACAAAGTTCCTGCGTTTGGATCTGGGAGCAGGGTAACTTGGCAATAACCCTCCACTGACAGAAAGCTGTGCATCCTCTGTCTCCCACATTGAGAGATTTTGTGAGAGACATTGACCCACGTTTCCATGTAAAAATGCACATGCTCCTGGCTCCTCACGATTGCACTTCTGCTCGGAGCCTCCCAGAAAGAGAAGGGCGATTGAAACTTGGCTATGGTTTTCTGGCACTCAGGAATTGCAGCAGGTGCCCCAAAAGCACAATGGTCAGACAGGCAGATTGCTTCTGGGTACAGGGTAGAGAATCGCCGTGTTTACTGGCTTAACACAAGCCATGTTCCAGGGCGTAAAGGGGGCAGATATAAGAGCACCGACTCTTCAGACTCTTGAACAGAAACACATCATCAAACCGACAGGGTTTTACACAAAAGTCTGCTTGTTTTTTTTCCTGCATTGAATGACACTGATAATGACAACAATATGCTTTTCTGTTAAGGAAACTTGAGATTCTTCCTTTTCATTAGCCAAATAAATCAGTGGGCCAAAAGTATGCATGAGAATGAGCAGAAGGGTATGGAGAAAGGGCGAAAGACTGCTATGTAAAGAATATAAAGTCCACATGAGGGTTTCACCTTTGTCAGTACACCTTGCTTTTACTTCCAGCTTTGCTATTTCACATGCACTTGAGAAGAAAGATGGGCTGAGCCTGGGAGCTATGCAGTGATTTCTGCTATCGTCAGTACAAAAGCAGGAATGTTGAATCTGCCTGTGCATTAAAAGTACACAGTGATATCAGATTTAAATTGACATTCCTGTTGCTTAAAAGTTCAGATTTGGCGAAAACAAAAAAAAGAAGAGTTGCAGGAGTGGTAAAAAGTTTCTTTTCCTTTTGATTTGAAACAGTTTAGTTGAACCAAGCCACCAGTGTCTACCATGTCTTTAATCCACTACAAAACTGTAAATATACAAACTTCTGAAAAAGGAGTTGAGAAAAAGGTGACACTAGGCAACAGGGAAGTTGATCTACCAATTTTCATTGCCCAAATTGAGACAAACCTCAGAAGCCAGCTGCTGTCACTCAAAGCAACAAGCACATATAGTTTTCTTTAAAGGAAATGATAATCAACTGTAGACTTTGTGACATAGGTAAGGAAATGTTTTAAAATATGGAACCAAATTTTCAGCTGGTGGAAAATTGTTGTATTGCCAGAGTTAGGAGAGTGATGTCACTTAAACCAAATAAAGGCGTGGGTCATGATGCTTAGTTTGACAACTCCCTTTTCAGTATTTTAAACGCCACTGGTACCATATCTATTCTTACACATTCCTAAACTAACCATGAAATGGATTCTTATCCCTATGGACCCGTTAGTCATATGGCTTACAGTAACAGTCTTCTCCATTTCACTCTTGGCACAGGTAGCTGAGTCACCAGGCGGCCAGGAGGTCTCCACTGAAGTCACCCCGGTGCCACCCTTTGCCTACGGTATGCAAGGCCTGAAGCATTCCACCAACTACAGCGTTCGTGTGCAGTGCAGCAATGAGATGGGCAGCTCCCCTTTCACCGACAGGGTTTATTTCCAGACCTTGGAGCTTGGTAAGCAAATAATAGACAAGAACAGGAAAGCAGTTCTGAATCTGAAAAAGAGGTGATGATAAACTTCATCGAACTCCTCCTGCTAATTCTGAAACACAGGAAATGTTACACTGTCAGATTGCTTGTCCACTCTAAGGGTCTCCTAACGCCTAATGTAAAATAATAATATGCCGTCAAATGTGGTTGACAGCAATGATGCATGATACACAAGTTGATCCAGCCATGGGGCTTCTGTATGCTGGGCATATGTCCCATTCACTCTCTGAGATTCTTGGGGTCTCAGAAGGAAACAAGAGATGCTGACCAACCTTATCTTCTCCACTTGAAGCAAACGTAGTGCTGGTGGCTTGCAGAAATTGTTCTCTCCACTCACACTTTCTCTTCCAGCTGATCTCAGGAAAGAGGGTGAAACTGTCTTTTCAGCCATTTTCAGTGTGGATAGTGCCTTATTTTCCTGCCTAGGGTGATTGTGTTCTGTCCTCTGCTTTCAGCTCCAAGCAGCACCCCACAAAATATCCATGTTATCCAAAGAGATCCTGGTCTGATTTTGGAGTGGGAAGGTGTGGCTCCAGATGTGCTGAAAGAAAATGTCCTGGGATACAGGCTGGAGTGGATTCAGGATAATGTAACTCAGGTAACAGATCAAGAGGGGAGCTGAGCCATTGGGCACAGAGTTGGAGAATGTTCATATTAAATTTTCTAGGCATTAAGGTCCCTCATCCCTTATCCATACTAGGGGACTAGATTGCTGACATTGCTTTTGTGTAAATGGATCTATTCTGATCTGTAAAAACTCCTCAGTATTTGGCCTCAAGATTGAGACCCTTTTCTCCCTTCCTGGCATATCCAGAATTCCTACACTTGAACGTTCATCTGCAGACAGACCAGTTCTCTGCCGTTCCTTGTACAACGAAGACAACAGAGAGAGAGTTCAGTTAGTCTCTGCTTCTTTCTACTGCTGTCCCAAAGACAGCTCAGACAGTGCAGGATCTGGGCTTTCTCTCTTCTGTGACAGGGACTTGGCTTTCCAAATACTAGCAGCAGAGGTGTATTTAACAAGTGAATGAGTTATACTGTAAATCACAGAAAGAAGTTTGTGGATTCTTTTATTTCATTTACACTATGTAGGGAGTTGAAATGACCCTGTCAGGGTAGAAGGCCTTTCATTTGTTCTTCAGCATTGACCTTTCCCAGGTATCTATCTGCCTTTGAAGTTCACAGCATTTCTTATGGTTTCTTACTTCTTAATATGTATTTAGCCAGTGCTTATTAATGATGAACAAGCCTGTAATAATAGACAGCTGGGGGAAAAGAGACTTGTTTCCTTTTTTGCATGACCCACTTCATACTAGGTCAGCATCATTGACTTTGAATGACGATATTTTGAGTTTCCATTGAATTTACATTGTGTCATTGGTGGCAGACAAATCTTCATGGGTTTACTGCAAATGAAGTGTATGAAGACCCACAAAATTGCTGAAAATATGTTGGCCTTGCCATCCTAAGTGAAAATTGGCCATGAAATTCATCAGCCATTTGGGATTTGGTCAACAAGTTAAAACAAACAGACTCCTGCCTTGGATTAAAACTGTGAGATGCTGTGTAGTATGTTAGTGCATCTTTGTGTTTAAACCACAAGAAGGAGGTGTATCTTTTAATAGCAGGAAAAAACCATTTCTATAGCAACTTTCCTGGAAGGACCTCAAAGGAGGAAATCATTAAACCTCATATCTTCCCTATGCCCTGCGAAACTCTTAGCAATTTTTGAGAAGAGAAACCTAAGATGACAGCCCAAGTTAGTGACAAAATTGAGACTAGGACACAGGAGTCACAACTCCCAATGCCTGTTATAGCACCAGCGAAGTACACAGTAATGTTTTGGTTTAGTTTTAAAGGTGAAGTTTTAGACTAGATTCCTTTTAAGACAGCTTACAGTTTGTTGCCATTTGCTCTCAGGGGGAGATGATCGTACAGGATACAAAAGCTAATCTCACAACGTGGAATCCTCTCAAAGACCTGATCATCAGGGTGTGTGTGCTGAACTCGGCAGGATGCGGGCCCTGGAGTGACCTCTTCCTGCTTGAGGCCCAAGAGGTCATGGGTGAGTGTCCACTGCCTTCCCTTCACTTTGGCGAAAAAAGTCAGAAGTTCTGGGACTGCTGTTTTTCTCTGACTCTTCTCCTTACAGTGCTTACAGCTGACTGAGCCACGTGGCTTTATGCAACAGCACACTTCATCAAGCAGAGTAGAAATTAAATAATATTTAAAGAGTTGATAGAAACAAAACAGCTTCTGGCCACTACCGTGTCTTCTTTAACAGGCTTTTGCTGTGCTTAGTGCAGAGCAGGACAAGGGGAGGCATAATAGAAAAGGTGCAAATAAAGGTTTGAAATCCTTCATTCAGGCTTAAGCCACGCACATTTACTCGTGTAAATTTACAAGAGTAAATGTGACATAAAACTTCTCTAACATAGGTGCTCTTCTTTGATTTAATTTGAAGCCATTCCTGACTAGTTTCTGTTGAGCCTGATTGAAACCATGGCCACAGGGGGTTTTGTGATGGTTTTACTGAATGTGTTTATATTAAACCAGTTTACCTCTCTCCATGGAAAAGCTGAGCTACTGGTAGAAGAGGGAGATGATGGTATAGAAGCTGTACCATGCAATCTGGACCACGTGGAAGGGTTTGTGTTGGGAGCAAACAACATGCATGTGTGGAGTGCATTCCTAGTGATAAAGGGCAGTTAGGCTCATCTGTGCTGGTTTGCATGCTGCTTGTATTTCACAGTGAATAGGAAATGGGAGTCAGGCTGTGGAGAAGGGCAAGATGGTATATGGGGAGATGGGAGAGAAGAATGTTGCTTGTGAAGGAAACTATGAAACAACTAAGAGGAAGATGTTCTGAATAAAAATACAGATTGATGATAAGAAGTCAGTGAGGTGCGATCATGCAAAAATCCCACAGTCTCCTCAGGTTTTGTTCTCAGTGCCTGTGGCAGGACGAGACAGCAATGTCTAATTGCTGATGCTGACCCACCTGCTGCTTTTTCTTCCCACATGTCTTTTGAGGAATCACATGGACATTGATCCCTCCTGATCCCTCCACACTTAGGCATGGCAGGGTGAACCCAGAGTGGGGTTCCAAGACAAGCAGGAGGTGGGGGATAGGGGCAGAGTAGCCAGGAGAGAACTGTAGCCTTTCTTGCAGTAGTGCATCTAATGCTGCCTTTAATGCGCACGTTACTCAGAAAGGCTCTTTGGCAACCTGGTGCCCGTGATGAAGTCAGTACTGATGGTTATGTGTGAGCACACAGTCACTGTGGGATCAAAGCCCTCAAATTATTTAAAGCAGAATGAAGGAGTGCGGAGGTCCAGAGCTGACTCTACTAGAGGTTGGGCGTCAGCTCCATCCATGTTTTTTCTCCTGCTTTTTGCTCGGGTATTTTCTGTGGCACCCAAATACAGAGAAAAGTACCTGAAAGGACTAGAAGATCCCTTTGGAAAATGGCCAGCACTGGCAAGAAGCCCCAGGGAACGTATAGGGTTTGCATTTTACAGGAACCTGAAATGGGATAATCCTGAACGCATAATATGTTTGTTTGTTTTTATTTACAAACCACTTCAAAATAAGTAGCATCAGGAATGGTGCTTGTTTTGGCCAAATGCTGACTGAAAGCGCATGTATTTCTTCACAAGCATAACAGGCTGGAAATAAAGGTTCACTGTGAAAACACTGACAGGCCTTAAACAGCAGAGCTGCAGAAAGGCTGCAGTTTTGTTGAGGCCTGATAGAAAATATAAGTCACTTCCTTTCCTAAAATAGCAAACTGGCACTGGTTGCTTTATGTGAGAAATGCCAGGGGTGGTTTCTGACCAGCTCCCAGTGCGGCAGTAAGGATGACTAAGCTTGTATAAACTTTAAGTCGTATTTGTCATCACAGCAAAGCTAGTGGGAGCTCCACTCTGCTTATGCAGAGGTCTTGTGCACTATTAACAAAGATTGTTTTAATATTTTCAGAAACACTCTCAGTAGAAACCTCTCTCTTTCATTGCAGAGAGAGGAACAGAATTGTCTAATAGCTTTTTCCTATCTGTAATCTTTATGATTTTATGCAGGAAAAGACTCTTGGATTACATTCTTTGCACACCTTTGTAATATAAAACCTGCTACAGAAATAAAAGGGGTTCTTTCATTGTCAAAAGACTTCTAAATACTCATTTAAGCTCATCTAATAATACTGTCTTCTCTCTGCTTTGTGCAGTCTTAAGGCATATGCCGGCTGGAAAAGGGGCTGCAGGAGGTGAGAGCGAGACAGAGTTGGGGGAGGAGAGGCAACTCAGTCTTTGCTTGGGCTGCAGCCATCCTCTATAGCTCAGTGGCAGGAGTGGGAAGCAATGATCTGTGGGGCAGCAGAAAAGCAGCAGTGAATTTCAACATTCTTTTCTATTTCTGACACATTTGCTATAAATTGTTGGGTGGCCTCCTGATTCATAGTGGTTTAGAAACAGGGAGACTAATTTAGGGTGGGTTTTTTTTGTTTACATCCATCCTTCTCTTGGAGGGACCCCGCCCAGACCTAAATCCCTGCTTTCTCACCAGGCCAGCTAGCAGTGAGAGACTAGAAAAACAGGCAGAGAGAGGTTTGTCTCACCACAGGGGGAAGGAAACCTTATCATTAACTATCAGAGAGGACCTTTTACATCAGTGCTGTTAATTGTTTCTACCCTGATTGTTTGACAGGAACAGCCCAAATGATTGGCTTGGGCATTGTGCAGATGGTTGGAGTTACCTTTTCTTGTCTTTTCATTCCACTTCTGTTTCTGATCCCTCTCCCTCATAAACAGTGTTGAAGGCTGGGTCAAAAGGTGCAGCAAGAGGGAGCATCGTACAACCCAGAGCCTATAAAGCCTTCTGGGTGGGAAAAGAATATGTGAATCGCTGAAGGAGATAAGATGCTGGAAAATAGCTGCTAATGCTCTGATAATTTGTTTTAAGTGGAGAAGTACTAGTCTGCTTCCTCAGTGGTCCAGAATTCTGTTTCCTTAAACTCTACCTGTTTATTAGACTAATATTGCTTCTTTAAAAACTTGGATTAGGCTTGACAATGTAACTAGTAATCAAGCCTTAGAAGCCTTTTGTCTGCCAGAACTCTGCCAGTAAGGATGTCTGACTCCTTTTCACATACGTCTGTGCAGAGGTTCATCCAAATCTCAGCCCATTAACCTAAAATCTCTTTTAAGGACAGGTTTACTTATACTCTTATGACATATAACACAATAGGATTACTTAAATCGTCAACAGATGATTCTTCCTTAGCTTCTGGTAAAGCACAGCCAACTGCTGAAGGTGAGCAAGGGAGCATCAAGATGCAGGAGGTGCATAGGGATGTTACCTGTTCTTGTTTGCTTTTAAACAATTTGGTGATATGAGGGCTATCCTAGATTTTAATAAACCCATTCAAATTCACATTTAAACTTTAGTAATTGTATTTGGAGAAGAAATCTCTCAGGGAATTGGATTAATTTATCAGTTGGTTGCCAAGCATAGATAATACTCTTTTATTCATAACCATATTGCTTATCTTCCTCCCCTGGCAGCTTATTCAGATTGGCAGCATCTCCATTTCTTCTGTAGACAGTTTGTAGTCAAAAGTATACATATTCTGGGAGCAAATATTAGACCAGAATTGGAACCTGCATGCTGGCTAACTTAGTTCTTGAGTCACAGGGCACTTCTTAAAATTCACCTTTTCTTTGGTAGAGAGACATTGAGAAGTTACAACCAACCAACAACATTGGGAAGTTACCACCAACACCACGTCCCACAGGGTGCTTCTCTTTGTGGGAGGGGTGAGAGGGGAAATGCAAATATTTTCAACCAGATTGCAATAAGGCAATTGTCTTTCTCTGTTGTTTTTCAAAATGTTATCTGGTCGGCATTCAGGCAGTACTGTGTAGCCTGGTCAAGGTTCTGCTGGCTGCCTCAAACAGGACAAGGTGAAACCTGCCCAGAAATGCTTGTATGAAGCAAACTTTTTGTCCTGAGACTCCAGTTTAAAGCACCCCGGATCGTGAGCTCATGTAAAGTAGTATAATCTGAAGCAGCACCTTTTACTTTCTTGAGGCTCAAAACTAAGAATAGGTTCTGATAACTGGATGCATCTGCACTGCCTTTGCTGTGTGAAACAGCCAGCTTTTCTGATGCTTGACTGAGTAGCTGTTTGTGCCAAATTCCAGTCTACAATGATCCACTGTGTACACCAGATCCAGCAGCATGGCTTTTCCATTTAAAAGCAAAAAGAAGAAATATCTCAGTATGCTCTGTTTACCATTGATGGTCTTCTGTTTCCTGACTGGTGTTTTCTCCATCATCTAGGTGGCCAGAGACAACCTCCTTATGGGACGTCTTGGGTTCCTGTGGCATTAGGCATTCTCACAGCTCTGGTCACGGCTGTTGCCTTGGCTCTTATTCTCCTTCGAAAAAGAAGAAAGGAAACTCGGTTTGGGTAAGGGAGGTTCTCTTTGTGCTGGTGAGAAAGATCTTTGCTTTCTCCTCTAGTGTGGTTTCTGACTCTTCTTTTTCAAAAAGCATTTTGAATTGAGTACTTTTGGCACTTTATCTGGATAACTGTTTTTTTCACAGTTTTGGGGGCAACCCTGGATTAGAGACTAGCAGGAAAGTACCCTAGCTTTTCTTCAAAATTATAACACCAAAAATGGAGGAGAAAAAATGTTATGTCAATATCTGGGCTTTATTAGAATATGGAAATATAAACTCTAAGTCCTTAGCACTGCTGCTTAAAAGATTCAAAGAGAAAAGACCCACAGATGAATCATCTTCTGTGTTCTTATGGGCTGAGCCCTTTATCCCATGCTGGCTTTCAGTCTAGCAGCTGCTTGTAACTTCCTGACTGCCCAGAACCCTCTGGATTCCAAGGAAGGTCTCCTTTCCATCACCTCTGACACTTGGCTGTGGGTTGCTCCCCGCTGCAAGCAAGCTTCTTATTCTTTTCAGAGTCTCCCAGACTTCCCTCTCACAGCAGCATCTCTGTTTATGTGACTCTTACAACCTGCCCCAACCTGCAACTTCTCCCAGTGACTCCCCTCTTTCGCTCCCATCCCCTCTAGGTGCAAGGCAGCATAAACCCATTGTTCCTCCTCTCCAGCTACACCCTCTTTAACAAAACAGTCTGTAGTATTTGTACAGCAAGGCGTGAGAAATCATCCATGCTGTTCAACACACCCTTTTAGAAGTGAATGGCCCATGTAATCATGGCCCTGTGTGTCTTTTCTGCCTTCTAGCCATGCCTTTGGCAGTGTGGTTGGCAGAGGGGATCCAGCAGTCCATTTCAGAGCTGCCAGGTCTTTCAACAGGGAGGGCCCCGAGCTCATTGAAGCAACTTGTAAGTAAAATGACCTGAATGATTCTGCCTGAAAAGCTGTGTTCATGCATGTACTATGCTCTCCCTTTGTTTTCCCTGAAATGGATGTTTTTGCATGGAGAACATGGGATTAATTTACAAGGAGGCTTAGACACTGTGGATGGCAGAGGTGAAAGGCCAGAATTGCTGTTCCCATACCAATTACATAATGCTTGTTAATTACAGCTACAATCATTGTGTATATTAGTGCAAGGCATAAATTCGCCACTCCCCTGCCCCACTTTCACACTACAGGGACTCCTTTGACTGTAATATTATGCAAAAGTGAGATAAATATGGCTTCACAATATTAGCAGTATGCTTTAAACTCAGTGTGCTGAGCTGTGCTACAAGTATGAGCCAATTAATCAGTCTTGGAAGGCCAGGAATTAGTAACTTCTCAAACAGGAGATTGAGTCCCAGGAACGGCCAGAGTTAAGATGATCCATTTCTGTCTCCTGGTTCAGCAAGGGCATGGCTCTCTGTAGCAGCACTGCATGGCTGGGTTAGGATGATGCTCCAGCTGTCTTTGACTTTGCTGGCCTGGGTTTAGCGGTCTCTCCATTAAATCTAGTGACCATAAACTGTTGGACATTATGTTACCCTCTCAGCCAGGTACTGTGAGACTTGTACTGTGCTTAAAATAGTCTGAGAGCCAGTCACTGAAAATGAGTGCAGCTCCATCAACTTAAATGAAGCTGTATGAACCAATGTCTATCAGTGTCCCTTCTGATTGGATTTTGTCTTCTCAGCATTATTTACAATATTTCTGTATTCCTGTTGCTCTTGGTGTGTTTAAGGGTGGTGTTATCGCACCCTCTCCCTTTCAGTACTGTTGGTACATTTTCTTGTGGTTGAAAGTTACTAGCCTCTTGTCTGTGGTGAGGCTAGAGGACATGGAAGGGAACTCTGTTTTTTTCAGTTTTTTCTGCTTACAGTATGGGAATCGGATGGGAGATAGAGATTAGAACAGGTGACTCTTGATGTTGTGACAGAATATTTAAGCATCCCTTATTTGACTCTTTCTTTGTGTTTTTTCCAGTGGAGAGTGTAGGGATCAGTGACGAGCTGAAGACAAAACTCAAAGATGTCTTAATACAGGAACAGCAGTTCACCTTGGGAAGAATGTTGGGCAAGGGTAAGAACCAAAACTGAACAAGGCTTTACATTTTAAGTCCCACTTGTGTTACCTTTACTATTGAGTAGGGAGAAGCAATTATAAGCAGCCTGTTTTCTCTCCTTCTGCTTGTAGATGGCAATTTAAATGGAACTTTCTCTTCCACTGGGGTAAAACGTTTCAAAGGTTTAGCATAACTAAGAGGATATTGGCTAAGCCATTCCTATAATATGGCTCTACAGACTCATGAACTGCAGTCTATGCTCAGCTTTCCAACGTGCTGTTGATTCACTGGCGTGTGAATTTCTTTCAGAGATTTAAACAAAGGAATATTCAATTAAACTTCTGCTCTTTCTACTAACAAAGTGGTGCTATAGAATTCCTTCCATTTACATAAGCATGCATCAAGTATTAAATGGACTGAGACAATACAGAGACAGAGGTGATCTACCTCAAACACTCCAACCCCTCAAAAAAAATGTTGATTCAGTTTCAGATATTCTCAATGTCTGGGGTGGTTTGAGTCCAGATTTTAGTTTGGGCTCTTATAGAGACCCATTTGGAACAGATATTGAATTTTGCTCACATTTGTCCTCACTAGTTCAGGTCCTTAGGAGCTCTTCTGACTGTGGATCTCCCACACAGGTGCTCCTAACATTTCTCTGAGGTTTTCAGGTCAGGAGGGATGGGCAGAGTAAAGGTAGGATGCTTTTCACTTAACTTTAGCTAAAAAATTGGCCCAGAAACTCTGTGTGAAAAGATAGTTTTGAATTTAGATTTCCCAAATGGCAGGCCAACGTGCTAACTGAATCATCCTTCCCTACTTCTCAGGCTGAAGGCATTCTCTAGAAATAAGTGAAAACGTGTAATGATAGAGCCAATAACTAAGAGAGAAGCGTAAGTCAGGGATCATAAGCAAAAGGAAGCTGAAGGGTTTGGCTTCCTTTTTCTCTGTAAGACTAGTTCTATTGCAGTTTTCTTTGTCCCTTTCCCACTGGGAGCTTCCTTCTGCTCCATCCCTCCTAGAACAAATGTGTTTCTTTCAGAGCAGGAAGATGACATTCCTGCAGAAGTGGTCTCAGAAGGCTTAACGATGCTAAGTAATTAAACACATGTGTCATCTGTTTGTGAGTGTCAGCTCTTGGCCAGTTTCTGGGATCCTGCTTCAACCCTTCTGGGCTGTCCCCATGAGAGATAACAAAGTGGAAATTGGCTGCAGTGGGGCCTTGGTAGGAGGATAGTAGCTGGCAGGATCTGGTGTGTGTTGTCAGCCCCATTCCCACAACCCCATGCTCAGCATACAGACTGTAAGACAGTGTGTCTGCATTATCTTGGGCTCTGCTGACTCTACAGCTGAGCAACAGCTCCATGATATGGAAGCAGTACAAAATGCCTTTGCTCCTTCCCATTTTCCTCTTTTGTGGTCAGATCCACTGCTCGTGGTTATTGTGAAATAAGCATGTGCCATACAGTAAGTAGTGAAGGACACTGGTGAAAAGCTAGTGGAAAGATAATGTTTTTGGGGTAGGTGTCCCAAGTGCCGTATTTTGTTTCCTTCTTTTCAGTACCAGAGTTCCTCATACTAATCCATTTTGGGTGGGGTAAGCTGTTACAAAATCAGGGAGAGCAAATCTAGGGCCAGATCTAATGCAAAGAGGCTATTATGGTGTGGTATAAAGCCACTCCAGGCTAAAATAATTTGAAGAGGGTTTGGCCAGTTGCCTTTCTTCTTATGTCCCTTAGAGAACACACCAGGGTAAACACTTCCTCCTGTGAATTAGCATAACATGCACACACAAGTAGGCGTTCTATGTTTTGTCTGGTTAGCTGTGATTCATAGAAGTAATTCCCTGAGTTTTGAGAGGTAAGGCGTGACTGTGTCTCAAATGGTTGAGTCCTGGCACCATTGCTCAGCTCTGACGGCTGTCAGCACTGAGAGCTTCCTCAGCCAACTCATCCACTCACTGCTCCAGCTAATAGCCCCTTCTCTGACCAGAGCCTCACTCAGACTCATTCTTCATGATATGGCTTCCCCAGAAATGTCTGCCTGGGATCCCAGCTTATACTCTGACTCTGCATCATGCATCTGGTGGAGAATTGCTTTGTTTTCCTTTGTTTTCCTTTGCCTTCTGGGCTGCCAGCACAGTGGCCTCTGTCTACTGGCAGTGCTACCTCTTCTAGACACACATATGCTGAAAGCTGCTAGCTGGAACTGCAGAATGAAAATGAAGCTGGTAGCTGTATTTCTTATGGTTATTCAGCTTCTTTGCCAGTGACCCTTGGAGTGAACCTGTTGTGAATCATACTTTCTTCACAAGAAGCTGTTCCCTCACTGCCTGTTCTGGTCATTTCACAGGGGAGTTTGGGTCAGTTCGAGAGGCATTACTGAAGCTAGATGATGGCTCTTTCCAGAAAGTGGCAGTGAAGATGCTGAAAGGTAAGTGAGAGTAGGGCTACCTGAAGTACTTAAGAGAGCTTGGAAAGATTAAATGGTATCTGTTCTGTTATCCAGCAAACATCCCCCGATGCTCTTTACTCCTCTCTGAGCTTCCCACTCAGCCACTCTACCCATGTTGTCTCCCACTCCTTTTATGTCAGTCTTGTAGTGGAAGCTCTTGAGGGAAGGACCTATACCACCTTAGTTGCTTGTACAGCACCTAGCATGTGGTGAGTGCAACCAAAACCAAGTCATAGCTACAGCCTCTTCTGTGTATAGAGGATCTCATTCAGTTGCTTGATTCAACACAGCACTACATCAGGTGGCATAGACAGCCAGAAGAGTGTTTGGGCTGAATGCAGCAACGAGCTAACTCATGTCAGTCAAGCATATTTGACTAAGTAGTCAAACTCCCTTCTGATTTGTCATTTGATGAGTGTACATAACAAGGGCAACTAACACGTTCGTCAGGCTGAAGTCTGTAAAAGGAAAAGCAATTGATAGATAGGTGTCAGTCAAAGCAAGTATGTGCATATATTTATGTATATATATGTTAACCTATTTTATTTCACCCCTGTTGCCTGTAAGGAGTCACACTTATCTCAAGCTGAGTTTGGCTGCCACAGAATACCAGTTTGTACTAAATATACTAGTACCACATTAGTGTAAGTTGCATCATTTTATCCAGTTTCAACAATAATCAGTTTGAAAGTTTTTGTGTAGTCAGACTATCTAGCTTCAGGCATGTAACTTGGAAACTCTCTTGTCACCCTCCTGAGGCACCTTCCTTTCTCCATCGACTGTTAAACGGGAATCTACTTTTGTCTTCTGAATCATACTTAAATTACTTGCCTAAAGCAGATAACGTGAATACTCCCCTACAGGTCTGAGTGATCTTGCAGCAGGACTGGAGGACTCCTGCTAAATTCAGCAGCAGCAGTGGAAGAAGTAGTCCACTGGGCTAATTCTTGATTATACTGATATACTTCCATAAATCTGGAGTAATAGCAATGAGAAGTAATTTACTCCAAATTTTTGTTGATGCATGTCACTGTTGAATTTGGTCCAAGCTCTCCAGTAGTGTGGTTATTTAAGAAATCTTAGCTCTAGCACCTAAGAAGACTCAGTCATGCTAAGAGACATAAAAATGTTGATCTTTCATGCCTTCCTTATCAGAGATGAATTGGGGTCTGCTGTGCCAGATGGGGGCTCCAGGCCATCTCCTCAGTTTCAACATTTTCTTTAATTGTATGTGACATCTCCTCTCCTGACATTGTACTAGGTCCTTTTAGCTAATTAATTCTTCCGTCTTTTACCCACACATGATTTGCATGGCTTCCAAGGAAAGTTGTTACTGAGAAAAGAGCTGCTAATCAGCAGGTCTATACTCTGCCAAGAACCAATTTAGTAGATGTCCCTGATGTGTGCTTACTGCCGCCCATCCTGGGAGAAGGTGTCAGGCTCTGCTTTGTTGTAAACTGGCTCATCTAGCTGTAGGTCTGAGAGGATGTGCTGTGCCACAAAGAACAAGTGTCTGATTATCTGTAAAGTCCCTTGGAGCTACCCACAAAGGAAGAAAACTTACAGTCACTTTTTTTCCAGCGGATATCTTTACCTCAACTGACATTGAGGAGTTCCTGCGAGAGGCTGCTTGTATGAAGGAGTTTGACCACCCACATGTCACTAAACTGATTGGTAAGCCAGCGCTGCTGCTTGTGCCACAGAGCACGTCCCTTTCCTGCACAATCCCACACAGCCTCACATACTCACCCCCACTGCTGTCCAACAGCAGCGCTAGTGCTCTGTGCTGCCTGGAGTCCTGCATATATCAGCCTTGGTCCTTCCCAGGCCTAGAGGGAGTTGGAGTGTGTGTAAGTGCTCACAACACTTGCCTTCATACACCATTAATAAGCATCTCTTATTTAAGCCATTTCTTTGGTTCTTGCAAATCCTACAGGGAGAGTTTGCCTGGCTGAGATATGTCTAAACTGCTGTGAAATGTGAACAGGTGGGTTGGTAGATGAATAGAGGGAGGGGAGATTGTGACTTTCCAAAATACTGAGTAAGAAGCAAGACACTTGTGGGTGGACACTATGGAACACAGGCAATTTCCAGAATGTGGAGATTGCTCTGCAGAGCCTGGACTTCAGGGCTGTCTGGTCTGGAGTGATCCTAGAAATATTTATAGCCGGTCCTGCAAGGAGAGCTGAGAGGCAGTAGGCCTAAAGTAAACAGCTTTAGAGGTATCTCAACACCTCCTGGCCTGAAGCCATGCAAAGTGGCTTGGAGCATGGAACCTACCCACCAAAACTGCACATTTTCCTCCAGATTTGTAAGGGAAAGGCACAGTGGCCTGTAAGATTCCCCTTGGGACTGATCTGTTTGCTAAAACCCTTTTGCTATGTGTGTTCTTATTAGGAGTCAGTCTACGGAGCCGTCCGAAGGGCCGTCTCCCAATTCCCATGGTGATCCTGCCCTTCATGAAGCATGGAGACCTTCATGCTTTTCTGCTGATGTCACGAATTGGGGAAAACCCTTTTGTAAGTCTGTCTTACTGTAGAATTCCTTCTGGGAGTGTATAGATTTTCAGAGAATGTACTTGTATCGGTTCAGGGTTGTTCTCCCAAAGGCATTGGTAGATGACTGGATTTTAATACCAGAGAAAATTGTGAGATGTGATGTTGAAATATTTCATTCCGTGCATGTTGAGGACCAACTCCTGCATTCCATCCCCTCCCTATATCCCCCATCCCTGCTCAGTAAGCTAGCAGCAGATCTCACAATTATGCCATATGTGCTTGAAAGTTTCCAGGAACAAAACATAAACTGTTATTTTTTTCAGAATTTGCCTGTTCAGACACTCCTCAAGTTCATGATTGACATTGCCAGTGGGATGGAGTACTTGAGCTCAAAAAATTTCATACACAGGGACCTTGCAGCTCGGAACTGCATGTAAGTGACCCATGAGTTTTTAGAGAACAGAAAGACCAGAGTGGGTGAGAGAGGGATGAAAAGCCTTTCGTGTGACAGAAATAGGGGGGCGTCCTGCCCGAGGATGCTGGTCTTTGCATTTAAGTGACAATAGGCATAGGGGAGCCATGGTTGCAGGGCTGGGGGTGTGTGGTGGTGCTGGGAGCAACTCCTAACACTGAGCTTCCAAATAGACCCTATTTATATGGAACTTTTCCATCATTGGTCTGCACATCTAGCTTCATAGAGTTGATTACAATATGTGTCTCTAATTAGCCACTTTAATGGCTGTGCATCAGCATGGGCTACTTGTTCCGCAATATAATGTAACCAACAGGAGAGAATGGTTTTGGCTGTGTTAGGAGAAAGGAACTTTCATTGTAGCCTGAAGTCTGTATTTCTTGTATCTATTTTGAGGACTTGATTATCACAATATAAGAAGTGGAGAATTTCCCTCAAAGCTTGTGGAGAATGCCTTTAGAAATAATTGCATGGTGAACACACTGTTTGATCCCACATTGTTGTTCTTGTCCCCAAACTACCTTGCCTGCTTTGAAGGGAAGAAAAGTCCTTTTTTATCTTTTCCACTCTGCTTCTTCCCTGAGAACAGAGTAAGGAACAACTCATTCTGGCAGACAGAACTCTGCCTCTGAACAAAACCACAACAACTGGTAAAATCTGCAATGAGATGCAGATTTCCAAAGGCATTTGAATGTCCAGATGTACAGACAGGAGCCTGATAGTCATAATGAAAAATGATGGGTGAGCCTGCTTTGACATTTATGAGAAACCCATACTGATTTCCTATTTTTAAACATCTAAAAAACACAGACTTCCTCCAGAGGAAGCTGAATGCCTATTGCAGCACATCTTCTGGGGAAAGCCAGGAGTCATTTATGAGGCCTGGGAGCATGAAGTCTTTGTGGGCCTTACGTGCACTATTTACTGACATGTCTATGTTTAAGTGGGTGACAGAGCAATTCAGACCATTAACCAGGCCTGGAGAGAAGATGTTGCAGATCTAGTTTGAGGAGCTGTAATAGGCAGTCTAGGCAAGCACCCTATTTTTTTTGATGGCCTATACAGGGTGCAGGCCTTGGAGGTAGTAGCGAGCACTTCAGGTGTCCTCTGATGATAATCTTGGAAACTACAGAAAGTATCTGAGTTCACTTTGCATAACCAAGTAGACCATCTGAGCATAGCCATTTCCTTACTTCCTTGGTCCTAATTCTCTCCCTATTAGTCTCAAGGAACTGATCTGAAGCCACTAAACTATTTCACATTGGTCATCAAGTAGATGAAGTCATTATCCTTCTGGGTAATACTTGGTGAACTCTATACCTCAGTGCCCTGGACGTAACTTTTTTTTTTGCCTGAGGTAGCCAATAAATGCTTTCCTCGGTCATGAAAACTTTCCCTTAGGTTGGATGAGAACATGAACGTGAGTGTTGCAGACTTTGGGCTTTCTAAGAAAATCTACAGTGGAGACTACTACCGTCAGGGCTGTGCCTCCAAGCTGCCAGTGAAGTGGCTTGCTCTGGAAAGTCTGGCAGATAATCTGTACACAACACACAGTGATGTGGTGAGTTTTGCTGTAGTGCATTTGGAGACCACTTGTATTCCCACTGAAGTGGAAGAATCCTGTATTCACTGAGGCTGGGAAAAGACCCTGGTGATGGGAAAGGGAGTCTGCCTTGTGTTTGAGGGACAGTGCTACCTCTGCTTTGGGTGCTGTCAGAACTCAAGACTGAAAGTATGCGCAAGTGGATTATGGCAGAAGACATGAACCCTTTTCCTGTTGTCCTTTGGTCCTCATTTTTCAGTGCTTATCCCCATCCTCTCCTTTACCTTTCCCCTTCTCCTCTTCCTATTCCTCTCTCTTTATGCAGTCTCTCCTTTCTTACTCTTATTCTTTTTCCTTTCTCTTCTGCATGACAGTTTGAAGGTGGCATTTGAAATGCATATAACCCCCACACTCATGTACAAGTGCAGCAAAGGTACTCTGTCCTACAGAAGGCATTGGTGGAACTTCATAGATTCTGAATATATCAGTGCTTAGACACTCCAGCCCATAACTTTGCCCCTGGGGAGTGAGGCTAAACCCATTCATTTGAAATTTTTGCTTCCTTTCCCTTTGTTTTTTTTTTTTTTAGTTCTGATACATTCTGCCCTCTTCCTTGCTGCCTTTTGATCTGGTTTCACATTAGTTTTCTCCTTCAGGCCTGTGGACTTGCCTTTGCAGTTTTCCATGTCACAGTGTCCCTGAAGAGATCACCAAGAGTGCCTTGTAACTTAGCTGCTGTGTTGCCCAGTGATTGCTGTAACCACTATAGGCAGTGTTTAGTGATTGGTGATCGCTACTTCAGCCAGTGTACAATAGACACTGGACAGGGTTTGGCTTATGAAAATAGTAATTTTTTGCACCTAACAAACCTTGCAGTTTAGTTTAAATGTACAAGTATGACTGTTGTAGTGTAGAGCACAAATGAATATGAGCCATGAGTGGTTTGTTCCTCGCCCTGCTTATTGGCTAAACTCTGCTTTCATTTGTGCCTGTACATTTCCAGTACCTCAGAATCTGGCTCAATGAATTAAGAAACTGATTTGTGAGCCCCAAATCAAAATCTTCTTATAGCTGGGAACCACAAAACTGATACCATATACCTTAAAGAACCATGAGTAGGAGATGCTTGGGAGAGGTCTGCAGGTGGAAGACAGCAGTAGCTCCCAATCTTCCCCTGCTCCACTGCAGGATGGGGCCAGGCAAGGCCTTCAGGTGTCTCCCAAGATGATGTGTCAGCATCAGCAGCATCTGATGGATCATTTCTTTGTTTTCTAGCTAGAGTTTGGATAGTCCTTGCATCACTGCTGCTCACATGACATTACCCCAAACTGGAAGGGTCAGCACAGTCTGAGCATGCTGAAACCCCACCCCAGTGAGCAGGGAAGTGTCTGTTCACTTGTTCTGTGTGCTGTTCCCTTTCAGTGGGCGTTTGGAGTGACCATGTGGGAGATTGTGACCCGAGGGCAAACCCCTTATGCCGGTATTGAGAATGCAGAAATCTACAACTACCTCATCAGCGGGAACAGGCTGAAGCAGCCGCCAGAGTGCCTGGAAGATGTGTGAGTACTTCCTCGCCCTACTGACATGTGATTCCTTGAGAAGTTTGGCTCTCTGGAAGGAAACAGGGGCAGCTGGCTGGGTTGTTGATCTGAATCTATCCACTTTCCAGGACACAGAGGCATTCACTAGAAAGTCTTTGGGTTAGCTACCAGATACTCTCTGCTGGCAGAGCTGCCTGGAACCTGTGGTAGCTACACGAGCAGCTAACTTGGCTCAAGGGTTTGAACAGTGTCAACATTAGCAGCTCTCGGCTTTATGGCAACTGTAACTGTGTTTCCAGAAACTCACTGCTCCCTACCTTCTCAGGCCAGCATCTGAGAAAAGAGATGAGTTTCATGGCACACCCTGAAGGCTGAATAGAAGAGCAATCTAGCAAGACTACAAGGAAACTGGATTGCAGAGGCAGTGGCCTGCATGTGTCTTTCAAAGCTTGGCCCAGTTTTCAAAATTGGATCTACTACTCTCACAGAAATAACGTGATGAAAGAGAAGAGAGTAGATAGGAGGATCTAAGGTTCTGTAGATCAGTGTCCCACCTTAAATTACAGGTGGAAACAAACCCGGGACAATCTTGCAGGTACTGGTTTCAGACATTTTCAGACTTGCAGGAAGGACTCGGGTAGCCCACGGGGGAGCAGGCAGCCACATGCTGCAGCCTGTGGTCCTGCCTTAGTCCTGCAGCCAAGGGACCATTCTTGGCCAGCAGGTTACGTGAAATGTTTGCTCAGGAACCCTTGCTGCATGGGTGGTGGCTGGAGTTTCCTGGAGTCCACACATGGGGCTGAGGTCCCCCAGGGAGCGTCACCATAACCTCTCCCAGGGTAAAAGCTTGTCTAGTCTGGACAAGGTTAAATCATTTCACTGAGTGCCCAAGCAAGTCTCTGTTTTCTCTGTTGTGCCCAAAGCAAAACATTAACTATGAGCACTGACTTTAGTGGCCTTTTCAAGCCATTCCTTGTGTGTAAAATGGACAACATGAAGTCCTCTTTCCTCCCTCTTCCCTGCTGCTCTGATGGTGGATTATTTCATGTGGTTTTCTTTCTCCAGCCTTTCTTCCACATAGGGAATAATCTGTACTCTTGCTATTAAAGCTGTACACTTTTATCTTCTCAGCAGTTCCTTTTAACTGTTCCTGAGTTTAAATGAAAACATCGTTATACCAGTGCTTAAATTCATTATATGTCTGCATCTTGACTGCTGTGAGTAGCTTTGGTTCCAAGTTGTGGAGCTTATGGCCATCGGATGTTATAGATACCAAAAGTAGAGAAGAGATTCAAAAACCTGCTAGGCATTGAACTAAAACCCATCAAAAACTACTAAAAAGGCACAACCTCCATTTCAAGAGGCCCTTGAGTTACAGGTTATTGAGACCTGGGAAAATATACCAGAAAAATCTCACTACATGCTCACCCTCAGCTTATGTGCTTTCCCCAAGCGTCTGCTACTGGCCACTCTCAGAGGGAGGGTACTGGGGCAAATGGACTTGTGGGCTAATTCAGTACAGCCAGTAGTTTTCTACCTTTCTTTCAAATGAATTTCTGCTGTTTGCGAGTGACGGTAAAAGAAGATATTTTATTTGGGGCCACAGAATAGGAAGTTTCTATTTTATCTGGAGCGTTTAGAGTTATTTCTACTGTTTGTGAGGGACGTAAATCAGGATTAAGACAACTGAACCATAGAAGCTTTCTGTAAAACTAGTGTGAGATCAAAACCAGTCTTGTAAAGCTGATAGCAAGCAAGGGACACAAAAAGTAAAATAAAAGCCATCATGAAATGCTTTATTTCCCCATAAAGGCCATATCAGATTTTTTCCATTTACAAGTTTAACTGAGGTTCATTTGTCTGCGGTGTTTTTCAGGGCCAGTACTGTGCTTTGTTCCTGTTCCCTGCAGAACTGGCAACAATAATGCCATAGGAATGCAGCTGCCAGTCTTGTGGGTGATGCACAAAGAGGAGGAGGACAATGGCTCTGGCCACGCTCCAGCCCAGTGGGCTCCGGCGGGAGGCCAGCCAGCGCCGGCGCTGAGCTGCGAAGGCAGCTGCAGGAGAGCAGGGCTCCTCGCCCCTTGCCTGAGCACAGGCCATCAGAGCCAGCAACATCTACTGATGCTGGCCCTTGGGCAACCAGAGCTAGGTGGCTGGCGTTTGACTGCAGGAGAGATGCTGCAGGATGGGGCCTGAGGCTGCTAATGGCACTGAACGCATCTTCTGCGTAGGGGTGGTGTCTTTGTAGTAGAAAGGCCATTTCAGCTTCCCTCTTCCAGCAGTGAAGCTGTTGTCCATTCCTTCGCAGCCTTCTGAACAAACCCACTGTGCCTTTTTCCAGTCCTGCTGGCAACCTGTCGGGCAGCAACAGCAGCACACCTCCATTACGCTGGCAGCACTGAGTTAACGTGGTGTGAAAAAAGAATATTCTGGAAATAATTTGCACCTCCCACAGTTGGATCTCTTGTTTTCTTTCTTCCTGGGTTTTATCTGCTATTGAACTAGAATTTGGAGGGATGGCTTCAGCCATGGCAGAGGTTGTTGGGATGCTTTTTGTGAATAAATTCAAAAGCTATTGCTAAATGGTGCCACACTCACAGTCCTATTCTAGCTCTCCAGAGACAGTGGAACGAGGTTTTAACCAAGAAGTTCAGCATCCTTTGACAGGGTTTGGGGGTTTTTTGGTACTGTCTAAATAATTATTTTGACCAGAGTGAGAATGCCTTTGAAAATGGGAAGAAACAAGGAATTAGATCCATAATGGCTGCCTATGTGCTGTCACCTGTGCAAGGCCAAAACCAATAGGTTTTGGGGAAGGTGTCTATGCTTTCTAAGCTGCGCTGCGCAGAGCCCCTGTTTGGAGGTGCAGGGGGTGGCTGGTCTGCTTCTCAGTGCTCTTGTCTCCCTCTATATTGCAGCTATGATCTCATGTGCAGATGTTGGCATCCTGAGCCCAAGCTACGCCCCAGCTTCGGAGTGCTCCGGTCCCAGCTGGAAATGATTCGTGGGAGGATGTCCACACTCTCTTCCAGTCAAGATCCTCTCTATGTCAACATTGGGAAGGACAAAGAGGCGTCTGCGAGTGACGCTGGCCTGCACGCCTCCTTTGGAAACACGGACGGTGAAGAGACCATTGCTGGGGCGGCTGCTGCTGTCACAAGTGACTATCGGTACATCATGAGCCCCTTGTGCCTTGGAGATGATGCCGAGGGTGAAAGGCATCCAGATGGGCAGGAAGGGGAGGACAAAAGCCTTCTGTATGAGCTGGAGACAGAAGGAGAGAAAAGTTGTTAGCCTGTACATAGCAGTGACACTCTGCTTCCCTGGGACGGGATATGTGCAGCCGCAGTGCCGTGTCACCTGGGGCTCTGATGCCGGATCTGGAATGGCTTTGAACAGCACTGGCCAGAGCTCTTGGGCAGCTTTTTCAGCTTTCACCACCTGTGTGGGCTGCAGTGGCAGACGGCTTGGAAGGACCACAACCCCAGCATCCCCTTGGATTTGGGGAGGGGGGGAATAGGGTTACAGGTTGATCGCATCCCGCTGAAAGGAGTTCAAAGTTAAGGCGGGCTCCTTCTCACTGACTGCTGGAGCAGAGCTGAATACGCCTTCTGTTCAGTCAGTGCTTGCTCTTGTGTAGATGTTGTCTTCAATCCTGGCTGCGTGACTTCGGGACTGGTACCTCTGAAAACACTAGTGGGTATTTACACTATCATTCAGGACAAGAGGGCAAAATTCCTCTTGTGTTCACTCAGCAGTACTGCCTAGACTTGTTGCCTACCTCAGTGGTTCTCAAACTGATCTGCAGATCTGCTTCTACCCAGCACTGAATTCGAACATCTGGCTTATTTCATGCAGTGACACTTGCTGCTTCCTCAGTCTGAGGCCCTTTTAAGAGTTTCAGATGTTTTGGTGAGCGATGAAATTAGAAAAAATGAAAATCCAGCATCCCTCTTCACCCCACATACCTCTTTTATGTCTTTCTTTTTCTTCTGTTTGATGCCAATTCAGGCCTGACCAGACTTGCAGCTGGCATTTAAATGCGAAGGGAGGGAGAGCAGCTGGCATGTGTGAGGACAGAATCCAACTTCAAAGGGATGGAAAGGAAGCAGTGTAGAGAGGACTTAACAGCAGTATGGGGAAACAGTGCTAATTAATGCTAAGTGCTGCCCTCCAGGAGAGGAAAGAGGCAGCTTAGCTACAGAATGGCAGACTTGCTTCAGTTTCAGCGGGAGCAGGAATCAGCATTTGCTTTAAAACAGGATTCATTTAATCTTTCTCTTTAACAGTCCTATGACTTTTTCAAATAACCAAGTGCTGTAGCTGCTGTAGTGAAGGTGTGAAATCGGTTTTGGGAAGGTGTGTGTGTTGGGGGGAAGGGATCAACTGGGAGATCTCTTTCTGAAGAGAGAGTCCTCGTGATGAAAAAGCTTGAGAACCACTGGCCTTCCTATTTAGGAGGTCTTCTGGCACGCTGTAAAAGTCACATCAGAACATAGACTAGTATCACTGCAGCCTTCCAGACAGGGCAAAATTAATGGTTTTGCTCTTTGGGTTTTGTTTTGTTTTCCAATCAGCATGTCTGACTCACTATAACTGCAAGCGCTTGTGTGGTTTTTAATAATTTAATATTTTACTGTAAATCAGCATTTGTTTTGTGCAGTGGTTCCCAGCAAGGAAGTGCAGTTACATCTTATTCTACTTATCCTAAATATTTGCTAGATCTTAATTTCTTTTATTTCCAGTGTGCTGAAAACTCGGCAGTATCACAAGACTTAGGATTCCACATTGTTCTTCCTCAGAAACGAATACCACAAATGTCATCATTTGCTGAGTTGGCAAAGGTGGGACCAATAAGTCAAATGAAATTGCAGACTTGGTATCGGAACACTCCACCCTTCAATGCCCAGTATTTGCTTATTGTAAGGTTCGGGGCTAACTACAAAATTCAGGTCCAGTTTCAGCCCCTAGTGAGAACGCTTCCTAGGGAAGGGGAGTTTTAGTCTGGGGCTTGGGCATGGATCCTTTCTGTAAAGTTTCCTACTGAACAGCAATGTCCTACAGATGTCTCCAGAAGTTCAGTACAGTTTCTCAGTCACAGATACAAACTGCTCCATCCTATACCCCAGGCAGTACAGGGTTTTCTCTTCATTTAGCTGGAATGCTGTAAATGCAGGTGAGAAGATAACACCTAACAAACAGTAACAAAAACCTGTGCGGTGCACATTTGCAGTGAGGGCAGAAAGCTATGCTCCCTGCAGCTGCCTGGGAAGCGCAGATGTACATATAGATTCTAACTTTGGGAAGCATGTCTTTAGTTTTTATGCATTTTTTAATAATAAAATATGTACTGTGTCTGAGTCCCAGCCTCTTATCTGTGGCAGAGTTTGTGATGATGCTCACTTACTGGGTGGGGTCATAGCAAATCTGTCAGCCCCAGCTGGAAGCCATCTTTCCCCCTTCACCAAGCACGATTAAGCTACGTCTTTGAGGCAGAGAGCATGTTTGGCCTCCCCAGATGGCAGTTACTCTGCATTGCTCCAACCTTGAGACTGTGAAGGCCAAAATCTGATGGGTACGGTCCAGTGGTTCCACAAAGAGGCAGGCCCTGTGGCCACCACTGTGTGGGAGCTTAGAGAGAAGCCCTTACTGGGATGTGCCGCATCCTACCTGGAATGCAAAACCTCTGCATCAATTCCTCGCTGAAAACTGTCGCCTTCACCCAATCAACTACTGGCAGTGCTCCCTGTGGAAGAGAGGTTTGGAGGTGGTGGGTGAAATTCAGCTGCTGAGTCAAACGTTCCAAGCACAACATAAAAGACCTGGATTTCCAGCTCGCAGAGAAGAAAAGGTGTACCTCACGCTTTTATTCTTCATCAGCAAACAGCACGTTGCACGCCCTCTGCCTGCCAGCTCACACAGAGAGGAAGAGTGATGGTAAGCAGTACGAGCGCTCACCCCCCCATCTGCAATGCAGGAAAAGCAACTTCCGAAGCACGAAGTGGCTGATTTAGTTAATATTTTAAGGTTCCATTTCCAAGTGATGTCCCTTGGAGCTGGTTCAAATGATGATTTAATCCCTTTGCATGCAAGCCTGGTCAGACCAGGTACAAATGAGGCTGTGTTGTGGGTGGGAGAAGCGACACCAGAAGAAGACCTAGTGAGAAAAGAGGGAGGGAAGGAGATTTTAAAATGGGGACAGATGGGATGAGCTGTGAAGACAGCAAACAAGGGAGTCAGAGAGCAGAGATGGGGAATTTTATATATGAAATCCCAGAACAGAGAAGGCATTGCCCCAGGTGGGACCAGGCAAGGGTCTGAGGTGGGGGCTGGCTTTGTGTTTTGGTAAAGGATGACATGCTCTGGTCCAGCTCGGGTGCCCTGCGTTGAGCTGGTCGTAAATCGTAAAGAGGCTGCATGCAGCTGGCCTGGCTCTGCATCCGCTTGGTGACAGCACTGTGACCCTGACCCCAGGGAAGCTTTAGCCTTAATATTCTGATTTAGGCACCAGCCTGGCACACTGGTTTCTGAACTAAACCAAATGTTTCCCCCACAAGCACCCTTTTTTTCCACCGCCCCCGTACAACAGTCCCTCCCGTGCTCCCAAGCAGCAGCCCTAGTCCCGTCCCCTGCGATGGGACAGCCGAGGGGCACCGCACATTGCTGCTGAAGCAACCTCTGTCCCACGCCGGTAAGCCTGACCACACTCCTCCTCCGTCCACATCTCCCTGAGGATTGGGACAGGGTCTCCCGCTTTCTAACACAGGCTCAAGCCACTCGGGGCAGTTACCAGCTCAGTTCTGAGGTAGCGTGAGCCCACAGTGCCCAGCAAGGGCACAGGCGACGCTCACAGCACTGTCTGTGTTACGTAGGGGTAGTTAATGCACAAGGAGAGATGCCTCCATCAGCTCCAGTGCCAGGGCTCACTGATGGGCCCTAGACGGCGGGCTGCGCGGGCAGCTCAGCCTGCAGATACAGGGATGCTCCAGCCCGATCCGATACGTGCGCAGTGTGCGGAATAGGGTGCTCAGGGCTGACGGCTCAGCAGGTGCTCGCGGTGTGTGGATATACCTCGGAGCTAATGCACAGCTACCCTGGGGCCTGCCGCCTTCCTTCTTGACCTGTGTTTGCAGGGAAGTCTTGCAGTCTTGACTCCCTGAAGTCAAATGCAATTAGCTTTGAGTAGAAGTTTGAGTCTGACTGGCCAGAGAAAGGAACAATGTTTGCACATAGATATTTTCCTGATTTATATTCTGTTTTGCTGGTATTCTCCCCTGATGCTCAACAGCCACCAACTTTTGCAAATTCTCATATTTTTTACCAGGGATTTTTGTGAGGGACCCTCACACACAGTCCTAATTTTATACTGATTTGTTATTTAACACCCCTTATGCTCCCTTAAAATAGCAAGTTGTTCTACGAACACTCAGAACGAAGAAAGCCTGGTCTCCTGTGGATTTGCATCCTGCGGGTGGTTGGAAGCCCTGGGTGAAGCTTGTCCCTAGATAAGGTACTTACAAGAGCTTTTCCCTGGGTGGAGTCTCTGATGTCCAATACAAAGTCATTAAATTTCCATTTGCAGTGAAGGTACCGACGTGGCACTAATAGGGTCTGCCACACACGGCCTGTTTTCAGAAAACTTGTAGGAACTTAATTATCCTTCAGACCTTGATCTTGCCATCACATTTGGCTGAAATGAAGCAGTGGATTCAAAAGCTATTAAGGCCAACACGTGCAGCTGGTGATCAGAAAGCCTTGTTACCATGGGAAACTGAGCTAAAAATCAATTACTTAGTCCAAGAACAGAAAACACTGACGGACATGGTTTTTGATTGCTTTTGCTCTCATATAAAAGGAACTCGGCGTCAGTATGAATCAGACCTCAGTCACTGCACTGAGGTCTAGAGACAAATCAAAGATGATGGACTCCTCGCTTACTAATTACTCCGTGGGTCCTCCAGCTTGGGGCATGCCGAGCCAGGTCATTCCCAAATGCAGTTAAGCTGGGGGAACAGAACATATTCTGGTCATGTTTGACAATAGGACCAAAATTAGGAGCCGGGTATTTCAGAGACACAGTTGCTGGCTCCCACCGAGCCCAGCTTTGCAGGCGGGCGCTCCGATGAGCCACCAGCCACAGCCTGAAAAGTATCTAAACAGCTTTTATTTCCCCCAGTTTCTTTTCACTGGCTTAAAATAGAACTGAAAGAAACGTTTGACCTCAGGAAATAGACGGCTCTTGTTGATTTAAGCTTTGTTGAGTTCAGTAGGGATTTTATGGGGCTGGATTAGGTTCCAGAAGAGTCTTTATAGGAGGTGGCTCTTGCCAGCCTGTGGTGTGAGGATGAAGGAATTCCTGAAGAGGAAAGGGGGTTTGCATGCATAAACAATCTAATGGGGAATATAAGATATTGCACTACATGCCGATAAACACAGTGCCAGTAAAGATGACAAAAAGGGGGAGTTGAGAGAAACGGTGGGGCATTGGAGAGAAGCACACTCTGTACCCTGCAACATGGCAATTAGTGCAGCAAATCCAGAAGGTCGCTGCTTTCTTAGTTAATATATAAGACAATGATGCTGGCTGCTACCCTGTCATTATCCAAGCTGCGTGGGAGACTGCTGCTGCCTCTCTACTTCTGCTTTGCCAGTGAATGCCTCTTCAACAGCCACTTTTGCTTGTGCAACGCAGGTGTTAGCTTGAGCAGAGAACCTTTTGGTCACTTGCTGCTGCCTCTCCTTGTTTCTTCTTATTAAATTACCTTAAAAGAAGCTAAAAAACCCCAAGGTTCACAGTGCTAGACAATGTAAAGCAGCATGCCTCCACTAACATCAGATAAGGTTCGGACCTAATTAATACATTTTCCGGTATTATTTGTCTACATTATCCCTCCTCTTGCACAAAGATAGACAAAGAGAAACAGGAGGAGAAATATTTTGCAGGCTTGTGGCTGGGTGTACAAGGAGGGATCGAGCTTTAACAGCCTTTTGGTGCCATGAACCTTGTACCTGAGCTGCAGGGTGTAAGGGCAAAGGAAGATGCAGACTTGAGGGTTATGCAGCAGACCCAAACCATGCCCTGGAACAAAACAGGCACTTAGCTGTTGCCAGAACCCCTGGTACTAAAAAAACCTGTGTCACATCCCGACTTCGAGGCTTGGCTTTTGCTCAGCAGAGAGCTGGGGCTGTTTAAGACCCATCTCCCCAGTATTTGTTTGCTCCCTCTCTGCTGGAATTGGGGATCCTGGTAGCTGGGAGCAGTGGTGCCAGCGCTGCTGAAGGTAGCGAAGACAGCAGATGATGCACGGAAAAGGATGAAGCACGGGCACATGTTTCTACCAGGTCTGCTGTGGGGGTGGAAATCTCCGGCAGAGCAAACAGCCGGTGACTTCTCACACTCCCTCCCCTCCGTCTGATTCACTCCAGCATGTCTGCCAATACTCCCAATTACGCCAATGCATTTTCATTGAAGCTGATACATTGGGCTGTACCTGAGGCAACGATTGGGCTCACTAGGTGAAATATTTCCCATATTTTCCACCTATTGATGAAATCTCCCTGGGTCATCACTGAAATTGCTCAGGGCTGGTGTCCTGCCAGTGGGCCAACCTTTTCTGCAGGCATCATCAGGCAAGGATCCAAGTGAGAGGAGCTGAACCTATTTATAGCAGAAAATAACATGACTTGATATTTATCCTTTTTCTATCTTAATATACTCCGGGAAATATTGCCAGTCTGCTGAGCTCTGTCAAGCTATAGGTAGGGGCCCGCAGTGCTGTAACTGAAGACAACAGTTGGCCCACAGGGGCTTTATTTGGGGGATTTATGCGCTCACATTTGACCGTCGTTGTCTCAGTGGAGCAGACCTTATCCCAGAGGTCTCCTGCACCGCAGGCCTGAACGGTCTGTTGCTGATACTGGTATAAATCAGCGAGAAAGGCACCAAGATCATCGGAGGTTGGTTCCCTGGCATGAAAATAACACAGCTGAGAGAAGGATGTAGTCTGTAATCTGGAAATGCACCTGGCCTGCCTTTATACCATGCCCTGACCTCTCCTGGGTGAAGATGATTTGCTGGGATGACGTCGGTTTTCCTCCTCGTGCCTGTTCAGCTGCTGAAGCGTTATTTAGCACCGCTGAGCCCTGATGCTGAGCCCACAGCAGGGGCAACGCGCAGCAGTTCACGGAAGTCCATGGGATGATGCCGTCACAAGGCTGGCAAGAGTTCAACATCGTGCTTTACAGCTTGCCTGTTTCTAGACTAATTTCTATTGGCATTCAGAAATCTGTGAATGTAGAAAATCTGCGCTTGCCTTGATTCCAGGAAGGCTCTAAACTTTCATGAGAAAAAATTAATGGATTTATTTTCTCAGTAAACATCTTACAAATGGCCTGGGCAACAGACTATCACTGACAGTGAGCCTGGCAAAGAAAGAAAAAGATGTTCTTAGCACAACATTAGTGCGAATGGGGGTAAAATCCTCAAGAAGACAAGGCTTTCTGTGGTCTTCCCATGCATTAGCAGGGTGAGGTGTATCTCTGTCTGCCCCACAACTCTCTTTTCCTGGACCTGCTCTCGCAGGTGGAAGCAAGGCGCTGCCTTGTTTTCACCAGCTATGGTGGAAGGGCACAACATACCTTTCCCTCGGTGCAGATCAACCCACAGACAGTGGCGACTGTCCCGTTTTCTTCCCACTTGAGCTTTTGCTTGCAGGGAGGATGCTGGAAACAGGAGCTGAGCTGGCTGTGCAGGCATTGGTGGTGCGATCCCTCCTGAGGTGCACAGAAAAGCCCTGGGGCAGCCTGAGGTGGGCAAGGTTTTACCCTGAGGATGTTGGGGATCAAATTCCCTTTTGGCCCCCCAGGGCTGGCTGCAGAGGGCTGGCCGGGGAGCCGGCATCGGCTGCTTCAGCAGAGAGCTGGGAAAGTTCAGGGAGGGCAGCAGTGGGATAATGTGCCCGTTGGGGACATTTTGTCCTCTGCAGCGCAACATTTGTGTCTCTCAGAAACGCCAGCTTCCTCTCCTACAGCAGGAATCAGAGCTGCTGTAGGCACTCTGCTAACAGCAGACTTTGCCCTGGTTTTTAAAATCCCATTGTTTACATTTCTCAGAAATGCACCCATAAAGGCAGTTGAACATGGGCCCTCCAGAAAGCTGAAGACATTCATTTAACGACCTGCAGGTCTATAGGGGAAACCCTTCACCAGTCGCCGGAAGGTCCTGTTTCCTCCACAGCTCTCCTTCCAGGTGCCCTGCTGCCTGCCTGGCCACAAAATCCTATTTTGCATCCTGCGAACACAATTTCAACACCTCCCCTCAGCCACATTCTCCTTCAAGTCCCTGCCCCGACTTGGGTAGAGAGCTGCCATCCTGCCTGGCTTGGGCAGCCCCAGCACCAACAGCAGCCCCTGAGCCCCAGTAGCATTTCCACCCTTGAGGATGCCGTGGGTGCCTGGTTGGATCCTTCACCTTGCTGACCAACTCAAGACCTTTGCCATCATGTCACTGGACTGTCCTGGGGGTCTGAGGCGGCAGGCACGCTCCGGTGGCTGGCCTCCGCACTCTACTCTGCTTAGCGGTCTTGCTGGTGAACAGTGAAGAGTAATCCTGCTTATGTTTCTGAATATGAATTTTAATGTGATTCAGCTGTCAAAAGGGAGTAGCAGATTGCTGAGCGAGAGAAACTTCTGGTCTCTGGCTCCACACAGTCTGAGAGTTGGGAGATTTTCTTGGCCAGACTTTTACTTCTGCTCAGTTACACCTATTGACTCCTGCAAAACTACAGGAAGCATCTGAAATAAGAATTTGGCCCCAAACTATCAATATTTGCTTTGCATTGAAATTCGGCATGCAAAACCTGATGAGATTTCTGGATGTACAGTTGGTGAGTTCCCAAGTGAAGCCAACAGTGAAACAGGCTTGGGAGAGATGCAGAAACACCTTCGACAAGTGCCAGCTCTCAGTCCATGCAGAATTTGTTGCGTGTTTGCTCCCTAGGATGCTTATGCAGTTTTGTGATGTGGTTATGTTGTTTATCAGCAGCATCTATGTAGAAAGTGCTTTGCATATTTGACGGTTGCCTTGTCTGTGCCATTTTGTAATTTCTCTGGATGCATTTCAGTGAAATACATAACGTGTGAACACTGGCTTTAAGTGGACACCTTAGCATGTCCTTGCTTTGGATAAGGATGCTGCTTTCATAGTGAATGTCCTGATGATGCCTACTCACCCCGCACTGGGGAGTTTTGCCTGAAGCCCCACTGGGACATGGGCTGTGGGAATGCACTTACCGCTCACGGGCTGCCGGTTCCCAGGTCTGGAGAGAAGCTGGACTGAAGCAACCATCCCTGCCCCAGATGGGTACAGCACAAGTGGCAGGTTGCTAGCGCCGAGTTGGTCCTTGAATACGCCCTGGCTGCACTACCCACTGATGCAGCCATAGCTTTCGAGCAAGTTTCCTTACCTCAGGTGAGACAGTAAGGACTGGTGCTCTGCTGCCGGGTGTCTGAGCTGGTCTCTGGGTTACGTGCCTGCCTCGGGGGGTTTATTTTTCCTTTGCACCAGCCTCCGAGGTAGGACACGGGTGGTAGTCAAGCAGGCAGGTGCTTAGGGCAGCGAGTTGCTTCGGGTGGCAAAATTGCCCATCCCACTGCTTAGCTCTGCCAGGGCAGTGCTGCTGAGGCTGGGAGACAGGGGAGGGGAGAGGGTGCCCCCACGCACAAGTGGGACGGCTGATGCCTCGGGCTCCCCCCCGCCTGCTGCTGGCCACTCACGCACCCTTGAGGAGGGCAAAAATTCTGCAAATATGCAGCATACCGCGTTTTGATCTAGATAGCCCGCAATGGTCTGAAGGTAGTTTCCAACCCATCCAGCAAACTTGGTGCCCCCACTGCTTCCCCTCTGAGCGGTGCCCCAGCGCCTGGTGCCTGCTCCTTCCCTTTCCCCTTCTCTTTTCTTTCCTTTCCCTTTTCCTTCCTCCCTTTACACCTGGGGAAGGCCTCCTGCTTCGAGGAAGGGCCAAAGCCTTGGCCCCAGTGTGCTGGTGGGTGCTGGTGGGTGGCAGCGTGGGCAGAGCTCTGGCCCTTGCAGGAGGGATGAGCTGTGCCTGCTCCACGTCTCCTCGCACCGGTGTAAGGCAGGCTGGAGAGGCTGCAGGGCAAGGATATAGTCTGTCTTTTAGTGCCATTTAGTTCTTTAATATCATTTGGGGCTTTCAAAGCTGCACTCTCAAAGCTGCTTTAAATGAGGATATTGCAGCATGAGAGCTACTGGCTTCACGTATCTGAGAAATCATCAGCACTTCCAACTTAAAAGGAAACACTTCTAGGAGCCAGCCAGCGGCTTTTGGCGCTTACAGGAAGGTCAGCCAGCAGCGCTG
>NW_010973132.1:1581490-1582072 GCF_000737465.1 Haliaeetus leucocephalus | reverse complement strand
GCAGCTTTGAGAGTGCAGCTTTGAAAGCCCCAAATGATATTAAAGAACTAAATGGCACTAAAAGACAGACTATATCCTTGCCCTGCAGCCTCTCCAGCCTGCCTTACACCGGTGCGAGGAGACGTGGAGCAGGCACAGCTCATCCCTCCTGCAAGGGCCAGAGCTCTGCCCACGCTGCCACCCACCAGCACCCACCAGCACACTGGGGCCAAGGCTTTGGCCCTTCCTCGAAGCAGGAGGCCTTCCCCAGGTGTAAAGGGAGGAAGGAAAAGGGAAAGGAAAGAAAAGAGAAGGGGAAAGGGAAGGAGCAGGCACCAGGCGCTGGGGCACCGCTCAGAGGGGAAGCAGTGGGGGCACCAAGTTTGCTGGATGGGTTGGAAACTACCTTCAGACCATTGCGGGCTATCTAGATCAAAACGCGGTATGCTGCATATTTGCAGAATTTTTGCCCTCCTCAAGGGTGCGTGAGTGGCCAGCAGCAGGCGGGGGGGAGCCCGAGGCATCAGCCGTCCCACTTGTGCGTGGGGGCACCCTCTCCCCTCCCCTGTCTCCCAGCCTCAGCAGCACTGCCCTGGCAGAGCT
>NW_010973132.1:1577058-1581480 GCF_000737465.1 Haliaeetus leucocephalus | reverse complement strand
GAGCTACTGGCTTCACGTATCTGAGAAATCATCAGCACTTCCAACTTAAAAGGAAACACTTCTAGGAGCCAGCCAGCGGCTTTTGGCGCTTACAGGAAGGTCAGCCAGCAGCGCTGAAATCAGGTGCCTCAAAACCGCAGCTGCTTTTGCGCTGGTGCTTACAGATGCACTTAAGGGTTTTTGCAGCTGGTGCTTTCTGCCAGGTCTCCAGGGCAGCTCCCTACTCGTTTGGATCAAAAGCAATCAGCGTTCGGGTCCCCACGGTGTGGACATGTGTGTACGGAGCACGGACAAACCCCGGGGCTGTGCTGGGGGGGGGGTTGGCCCTCACAAAAGAGGGGCTGGAGAACCAGCCTCGACCTCCTCCCCACGTCCTCCACGGTGTATTTCAGGAAAGGTTTATCCCCTCTCCCTCCCCACCCCCATTTATTAAAAGGTCTCAGATTTACGCCATGGCGATAATGATCTGCGCCTGCATCCTCCTTCCTTGCAGCTTTGGTGGGAGGAAGGTTTAACCCCTCACTCTGGGAGTCGCCCGTTACAGTAGGGAAGGGGCAGCACCAGGCCAGGCGCCCCGGGGACGGTGGTTTTTAGCCATCGGGGCAGGGAAGGATTTGTTAGGTTGCGGTCCCTTCAAAAAGGGAGAAGGAAGGAAGAAGACCAGGCTCGGCAAGGCTTATCACAGCAGAAGACCCAAACCTCCGGTGAATAAAGCAGCTGGGAGAAACAGTAAGGCTGGCAGAGCAGCGCTGGGCGGGTTGTTTGCCGTTCCCTCGGGGAGCGATGATCTTGAGCCAGATCCCAGAGGTAGCTTGTGCCCATTAGGAACTGGCCCACAGCAAGAAAGCCAAGTCCAAGCGTCTCACCACAGATGCATTCCCAGGAGCTTTCTGCCTTAAATAAACACAGTGCCAGGAGCGAACTGCAGAGAGACAGGCGGCAGCCAGCAGCTCACCTCCTTTGGGTGCTGCGGCACGTCTCCTCTCTGTAGAAAGAGGGAGGGCGAGGGGCCGAAGTGCAGTCCTGTTTCTGCCCTGCCTGCTTTGGGCTGGGGAGGGCAACAGTTTGCACAAGCCAGTGAGGGGGAAATTCAGAGGTTGCGACTGTCCCTGGTCCCTGTGGAGGAAAGCTGGCATGGGAAGACGCTGTGGGGAAGAGGACTTGGCCGTCTTGCAGTCTTCTGTAAAAGAGAAAGCAGGATCCCAGACTCAGCGGCGCAGGCTCTCATGTCTGTCCAGGGACAGCGAGGTGTTGTCTTCACCACCACCCGACCGCCGGTCAGGAAGACCTAAGAAGGAAGGCTACTAGGGGAAGCAGCCTGGAGACTTCAAGTGAGCTCTAGGTGGGCTTTATTACAGCCATGAAACAAAACCAACAATAAAGCGACAGGCGGGCCTTCTACTTTGCCTGCCCTTTTTTTCCTTGCAGAATTATTTAAGAAAATCTGGACAGGCCTTCCTCCTAACCTTACCTCTGCAGTCCCAGCGGCTGGTCCCTGGCCTCAGGCTTTGGAAAGACGAGCCTTTCTTGCTGTACAATTACGCTGCTACCTTTGCAGCTCTGCTGACAGGTGTAAAGGGAAGGTTTGGGCTTAAATCCTTGCCGATGATGCACAACAGCAGCGGCACCAGGTGTAACCAAGACAACTGATCTTTTGTAAAACTTTGCCCAATAAAAACAACATGAAGGAACTCTTAGAAAGCAACCACCATCAATGAACGCCTTGCATGTATTCCGATAAGGAAGTCCTTATCTGGGATGCAAAATTGACACTAGAAAGCTAGTAAATGCCAGCTTCACCATTATCTCAGCAATCTTTATCTGGCTCCCATGTGCGTAATGCCAATTTCATGAAAAATTCACACATTAGTTTCTCCATAGGATCCTGACTCATTCAGCGCCCAGGAAGTTGCATCCTTAGTTCTGACATTTTGCAGACTTTGAATGATTGATTAAAGCGCTTAAATAACATACTTCAAACAGAAGGGTGGTGGTTGTTGTTGTTAAATGTAATTATTGTTGTTTAAATGTAATTATTTTTACATTATGACTAATTAGAAATGGATATTATTAATGGAAGAACAAAATCTGTTTATCAGGGTTTGAATCCTGCAGTCATTGGGAATAAACAGACCAGGTAATGAATTTGGCAATAAAATGCCAGCCTTAGGCATAGACCAGATTTAGCGCCGCCCCTTCTCTTTGTATCACACTTCCTTCCTCCCACGAGCTCAGCCCACTCAAAACCTGTATAATTTCTTCCTAGAAAAGGATGTGCCTGTTTCTGCTCAGTTTTCTAAAACATATGCCTTTATTTCCTAAATACATTCCTCAGTGGGAACTCTCTTAATGGATTTACAGGCCCATTTTATCACCCTTACTGGGATGGGTGGGAATGGAAGAGCTGATAAAGTTGGGGTTTGATTTAGGGTGAAGGGGAGGAGGCTGGCAGAGGAGAGCAGAGAGAAGCGGGAGAGAGTGGGAGCCTCTGGGTGAACTGGTGATGTGGAAGAGCATGTGGTCCCTGGGCAAACACAAACACACCCCTGGAAGAACAGGTACTGCTCTTCCCCCAGTTTCCCTCTTTAAAGGTTTTATTCAGAAAGGAAAGGAGTGGGAGAGGAGGAGTATTCTTTTCCTCGCTTACTTAAGCTCCCTCAACTCTAGCTTCCCAATACTCAGCTTTCAAAAAAACCCTGAATAGCCAACAAACAGATGATTGTTCGTAGGTGGAAAAAAGCAGCAAAGAATTTTCCTGCAAAACCTCACCCCGTAATTTGGGCACCTCTGCTTCAAATTACACGCACATTTTCAAATTTAAGATTTCCAAATCTGACTTGCATAGGAACTCCTTCAGCAGAGCAGTTGTGAGATCTGCCTCTCTCAGATAAAGGATGGATTTTGCACTTAGAGACCAAAACGACGCTTTTTTTTTTAGCTGTATCGCACTGTTGGCTCATTTCTGTGATATTCACAAACACCATCAGGTTTCCTTCAAAACTGCTCTACTCAAAATGTCTTTTTCCCCTGAGAAATAAATATCAATGACCTACTTCCCCTGCACATGTTATCTTTCATTTCTCCAGAGCCCCACCATCTCTGGTTGCCTTCGCATTACTTTATTCTTTCCTGGGTTTGCGACATCATTACATTTAATGTCAAATGGTAAATTTCATTTGCGTGACGTTTCCCTCTGCTTGGCCTGTTAACTAAAACACATCTTGCAGATGGGAACTGGGCACTGCACCCCTTACGGCAGCAGGAATTTCAAAGAAGCGGCCGAAGCTTGGCCATCCCTCCATCTGCTCACAAACTCCAAAAAGGCAGGACCTAAACCCGCCGGTGCTTACTCCACCAGCTGACACCCAAACGCTTCCAAACTCTGGCTGCAAGATTGCACAAGCCCACCAAAGGTTTAGCTTACGCACTGGTTCACATGTTTGTAACCTTTGTGTATGGATTCCTCAAAAATACTTATCTAATAGGTGAGAGAAGATGTTTTTGAGCCGCTCAGTGATCTGGGAACCAACCACTCAATTCGGTATCAATTCAAAAGGAAGTTCAGTTTTGTAAAAGTATGAATCTGCCTAATTAGACACCTCCCTTTTTACATCCCTCGCGGACTCCTCAGCCACCTTGTCATGTTACCACGCCTGGGGAATGCCGACTGCTGCCGTGACTGAGCACCTTTCGAGGCCAAGACCTCAGTCGCAGAAATTTTAGCCCAGGGCTACATTACGATGCTGTTTACCGTCATCTTTTGTTCACGTTTTTAATTAGTTTCCATTACATGTGACCTGCCTATACCCAAGGCAACCTGAAATTCTCCTTTGAGACTGTGCAGGACTCCTCTTTCTTTGACACAGTAACCACGCTCCGTGGGTTACAAATGCCACCCAGCTCATCCAGCCTCACCTATCTGTACGTGCCCACGCTGCCTATAGCTCAGGGGCTTTCGTTTAGGTGTTTTTTTTGCTTCAGCATTTGTTCCCATTATTTTACTCTGGACCGAATATGGACTTTCTGGATGGTCACCTCCAGAATCGCCTTCTGTCCACGCGGCGCAGGGGTGTTTCTATTCCGAGACGTTCCCGAATACGTCCCCGCACAGAAGGGGGGGGCATTTATTTGTTAAACTCCGTCAGCTCATCGATAACCACAGGAAGCTTCCTGTTGCGTCACTAATTGGGATGATCGCGGATGCTCAACCAACACGCGTGGCCCCGTGGGAGGAAGGGAAACATTTACGAACCACGTCCAACCCCGCTGCAAGCGCGGCCTGGGCGTTCGGTTGCGTCTCCGATTCCCGCCGGCCCATCGCTCCCCGCCGCACTGAACCCCCATTTTTCCGTGATTCACCAGGGACGCCGGTCGGAAGGCAGGAGGCGAGTCGAGGCCGCGGCGGTACCGGCCTCACCCGCC
>NW_010973132.1:1568777-1576777 GCF_000737465.1 Haliaeetus leucocephalus | reverse complement strand
GCCGTGCCACTGCCAGCGCTCGCTCGTTTACCGGGGGCTCCGCTGCCTGTGTCGCGGCGCGCCCGCCGTTATTCTGGTATCTTCCAGCTTTTCCCCCGGCGGCAGGCCGAGCGCCGCCGAGCCGAGGACGCGCCAGCGTGGCGCGGGAGGCGGCTTCGTGTGGTGGGGATTGCGCGCTCAGCCGGCCGGGGCTGTCGTTGCCGGCCCCGCCGAGGGGAGCCGAATAAATAAACAACGGCGCTTTCCTGGAAGGAAGGGCGATGCGGCGCCGGTGTTGGGTTCGGTGGTTGATGGTGGCCTTAGGTACCACGGGAGTTGATAAGCGGGTTGAAAAAGGGTAAGGCGAGCTCGGTCCGTAGTTGGTAAGCATTGAGGGTTAGCGGTTATTTCATCGGCCTGGTTAGATGGGTGGTTTCCAGTGATGCAGTTTGAGTTTCTTGCCTAGCTTCTTAAGATGTCAAAGCTTACGCGGGCACACTGCCTTATTTCTAACACGTAGTGTCCGAAGTCGTGGGTCATCTTTAATCGCACTTGATGGAGTGGGCTAGAGCCCTGAAGATTTCAAGTTGCTACAGACTTGGAAAACCGAAGGTTGTGTAAAGAAGAGGGCAGGCTGATGAATTGGTCTTGCCACTTTAAGGTGTTTTGCCCGGTGCAGCCGCTGGCTCTGCGGCTGCAGCACCCTTTCAGTGCCCTCAGGCACAGTTCCTTGTGAGTCTGTGTAGAGAACCGGAATGGGGAATTGATTCTGCTTGAAAAATGTTGCTGTGGGTGAGCGTTTTTGTGCATGTGCGTGCATGTGTTTATGCAAGGGGAAAAAAACCCCATAGTTCTTAGGTCTGGCAGAGATGGGCAGCATTCATTCACTTACGTATTCCATCTGGCAGCAGCTGACTGTTAACCTCACCTACGGTTTTGCTCAGTGTTGGTGCAGATGCCGTTGTGCCTGCCATGGGAGGGAAACGTGCAACTGGAGGAAACCAACGTTAGTCCCACTTTTGAATAAACTTGTTTGGTCACCTACCAGGAAAAAAAAAAAAAGAAATTATTTCTCTTTGAGCTTATGCCGCTTCTTCATTTACACTCAAATCAACTAGATCATTTCTAAAGTATGTGGTTGTGTATGTTGGCTTTTTAAAACCCAATTTCCTAAGGAATGGGAAGTTCAAGACATTCTTTTTACAAACACAATGAGATGGATCTCTGCCTAGAGGAATGAGAAAGAGCTCGCTTCTAAGAAAAGGCTGTTGTCTGTCTGCTGTTTCATAGACAGCAGAGGATCTACAAAAAAATTCAGCCATGGTATGCACATAGGAAACAGTGCCATTAGCTGTGACACCAGCAAGGCTTACTTGGTGTCTTGTTCTTCCATAATTAAGGGTGCGGTGTGGCATGTGTTTTGTTGGTTTGGTTTTTGGTTTGGTTTTTTTCTTTTTGGTGTGTGTGCGGTTGGTTTTTTTTAATACTGAGTGACTTTAGAACAAAGAATCGGATGATGGTGGTGGAGCTGCTCTTCTCTCTCCATAGAAAGATGGAATGTGCTTTTCACTGTTGGATTCTGGCTGGTTTTAGTACCTATGATAAATCCTTGATATGTCTTTTTCTGAACTGGATAAGGAAGAATGCGGTGAGAATGATATGGGTGAGAAGAACCATGAAGGCCTTTCGTGAGAAGAAAGCAACCAGAAGAAAGCCTGCCCTTTTTTTTAAATCAAGCCCAAAACAGAAAGGCAATAAGGGATGCAAACAGCGTAAAAGGCAGAAAATGTATGTGGGTGCCAGATAAAACATATCTACAATAAAAACGTTTGCATTCATTGCTACAGTTGCTATTGTCAGGAAAAGCCAATTTGGAGAATGACAAGATAGTGACCTAATTACTGTTAAACAAATACTTGTGATGATGGAATTGTGCTGGTTTGCTAACTCTTGCAGTACAGCGCTTTCTGCTAATATGGTGTGGTCTGCCTGACCACAGGGTAACTCAGTAAGTCAATAATGAAGATGGATATAAACCTGGAACCCATCACCAACAGTCTGGTACTTTAATGGGTGTTACTCTCCTTTTCACCATAACTTAAGAGGGGAATAGAGGTTCCCTGGCAGCTCTAACTTGATGAGCCATTGGTGACTCTGTAGCAATGAGTATTGCTATAAGACAACAGCTGAATAAGTAGGATAGTTCTGAGCTCAGGTGAGGGCTTTTTGACTTGCCTGACTTGTTTTGCTAAATTTTCTTACTTTTTGCTCTCACTTTTTTTTCTTCTATGATGTGGACAGGATCCCCAGCCGAAGATTCATATATGTGATAAATGTTCCTCATGATGGCCATAAACGGACTGAAATTCATCAAAGTGGTGTTATTCCTGCTGATTATGGCTTGTTTCTGCCAGTGTTGTGTGGCAAAAAGCATGGGAAGTTGTTTTATTCTTTCATTTTGTAATCTTCAGTAGTTGAAATGATAGTATATTGAAAAAATGCAGCAATTGTTGAATGTATGAGTAGTGGGCATATCAACGACTTTCTGATAAAATATGGAAAGTAAAATACGTTATTTTAAATGCTGAAATACTTGTTGAGTTATTGAAACATATTGTATACGGATGAAAAAAAAGCAATTATTTGTAGTGAACTCTGGCTTTTCTCCCTGCCCTCTCACCAGGAGTCCATACTTTATGCAAAATGGAAACACACAGTCCATTTATAATCTTCAGTGTTTGGGGAGATTTCTGTACTTCCCAAAAGTTCAGGTAACTCTTGGGAGATGGATAATATTGTACACTGTACATTGCAGGATTAATGCTGCTGAACAAAGCACCAACTTTATGGGGGACTGAAAGTTCGGACTCTTGTGGCAAAGTATTAGCATTGGAGAGGTGATGGAGGTATTTCCCTCCTCCTCCCCCCCCAAGTGTTTGCCCTGTTCCTCCAATAGAAGCTGCTGCTTTTGCAGGGGTGTAGCTGACAGTTGATGAAGCACTTCCTGAACTACCACCTATTCATCCTGCAATAGTCGGGGCTCTGAGTGTTAAGTGAATTTGGTTTTGGTATAAAGTAATGCTCTGGGCTGAAATCTGATGTCGCACAAGCTGTGTCATACTTGCTGTAGGGATAGTGCGTTCTATGTGTGGCTGGGGCATGCGTTTTAGCATGTTTGCATCAGCAAGAAAACCTAAATCTGGAAAAGCAGATTTCTTGCTCTTCCCCCCCCTCCCCCCAGTCCATTTCTTGCAATAAATTTTTTTTTTATCTCACACTTTTTAGCTAGATTCTGCCGCTGCTTACACCTTTAGTCATCTTCCCATTGGATTATATTTCCTCACTATAGCTAAAGGAAGAACTTAAGTTACTTCTCCATCACAAATAAAATGATGTAAACTTTTTTTTTTAAAGTAGATTTGGGGTGGGATTCTGTTGCCTAAGGACGGGGTCTGGAGCTGTCATAGATGCTGCAAGTTATTAGAGACATCTGTGTAGAGCAAACATTAAACCCTGGGAGGCCAACACTCTTCTGGAGAAGCAGTCGGAGGCCAGTGGGGCCAGTTATGGTATAGAAAATGGGACTAGATACCTTTCTATAGGCAGCCTAATCCGACCCCAGAGTTTCAGAATTAACAGACCTTTTCTTGAGGTGCTACTGTGTTAATCATTCTCCAAAGTGGCAAAACATTGGCTAAAGAAAGTATGATTTTGTATTTTAACCCTTCTAGTGTGCACATTGGACAACACTACTGACTATAACATCACTCGATTTTCAGGTGTTTGAAATATTTATTTATTTATTTAAATGGCCCAAACTTGGGACTTTGTATGATTGTCAGGGCTGCCTGGTTGTAGTTAGTAATAAACTTGTAGACTAGGTTCTGCTGACTGACTGCTGCTGTGGCTGTATTACACTGGCACAGTTGGTTTTGATAGCTGCTGTTTTCAGCTAGTGAGTCTAGTTTCAGCTAGTGCTCGTTTTTAGCTAGTGAATTTGAGAGCTGAAAGCCTCCTTTATGCTCCAGTAGTGGTGTCTTTCAAAGTATACTGTATGACAGAAATGTCCTGTCATGTATCTACTTGTGTAGTAGAGATCTTTTTATTGGAACTGAAAAGGGGATTGCTAACAAAAAATGTAATTGGCAACTCTTTTATGTTTTCCACAGGTTGGCAACTGTTATATTCTGCTTAACTATGTCTGCAACATATGTTGCTCTTCCACATACAGATCTTTAGGAAGGCCTGGGCCTTGTGACCCTCCAGCTCGTGATCTGTTACTGAATCTTTACTGAATCTTTTTTGGGTTTTTTTGGAGACAGGTTAGAAATAAGAGTGGCTGAAGAACAGTTTTTTGTTACAGCTCCAGCTAGCAATCTCTGGGCTGCTGGGTGGTGAAAGTTACAGGTTCCATGTTACTTGTAGTGTGTAGGCTTGAACTGCCGCTTTATGATTGTAGTCATTACTGAAAGAATGTGATTTACTGGGTGCTGGAATACAGTTTGTAAAGGTTGTAGTTCATACTTTCAAGGTGCTGCAAAGCAGGGAGTATGTCTGAAAGAAGCATTTTGGGGATGAGGGTACTCCTTGGTAGTGAACTTCAGCATTTCAAATATGACCATCACATTACTGGTTAGTAGAGGGTAACTCCCTCTGGTCACAGAGGGCAGTATTCAGCTGGTGCAAACCAGTTCATTTCTATGCTGCCAATTGGTGTTTAGCACAAACGAGGTCTTAAAACTGGTCTTTATACTGCTCTAAATGGGATGTAGTTCTTTATTGCAGTACTCCTGTTTCTTGTTAGCTATAAGCTGCTCAGAACTGGCTTACTTAGTCTGGTAGGAATCTGTGGTACTGCTGTGACTTCTACAGGTGAATCTGTTCTCCTGATAAACAAGAGGTTCTGCTTTTGCTGCAGGCAAGGGTTTCTACCTATGCTAGGTAAAATGGTGGCAAAATCCCTTGCAATGTTAACAGCCCCTGGTGTTGCTTCTCTTATCATCACTGGAAAATGTGGCATGTGGGCCATGAACGTGGCACTGTCTGCTATTCAGTTCCACGCAGCTGCTCTTAGTCGCACAAATGGCCCTCTTGCTGAAGAAAAAATACTTATTTCTGTATTGTCACTGTTTAGAAACATATTGCTTAATACAAAATAGAGTGTTAATGTATCCTGTGGCCCTAAAACTAGATGACCACTATACCTAATATGTGATTGCTGTAGGTATAAAATGACTGGTCCTGATCAATCTTGGACAATGTGGCTTAGTTTTTTAATTGGTGTAATTATTTCTGATTGAGTTTAAGGGAAAAATACTGTGCTGGATCTGACACCTTGAGGCTGCTGCAGCTCCGTGCCCCCAGGTATAACCAGTAGCGAGGCTGAAAATGTATTTCGGGTAGACACAAGCACATAGAGCACATGCATACATGACATGCACATGTATACATATGTGGCCACACAGATCAGGCAGACACAGAGATACAGGAACACAGCAGCAACAGCCTTATCCTGCTCCCCTCCCTATCTGAGCAGGATGGAGGTCTGCTAGTGAGAGTGTGTGTATATTTTTTTTATGTATACACACAGGTATATGTTCGTACAAGGTATATTCCCTCCCTCCATGGACTTAGACACTCAGTCTGACCAGCAGCTGGTTCCTGGATCCCAGTCTCCCCAGTTGCTGGCTTCTGGACACTTTAGCTCTGATGCCACAGCCCTGCTCCAGGTGCTGGTACGTGCTATCTCTCTCTCAGCTGGCTGGGACTACCCTGGTTCCCCAGTGTCCGATGAAACTGGAATGGTTTCTTGATTCTTTTCTTGCCCTTACTTCACAATTGGTATATGAAACGTGAAAGCACATGGCTGTTAGCCATGGCTTTTTCTTGTGCAAAGATATTTTAGAAGCTTCTGAGAGAGAACCATCATGTGAAGCAGTTTTAGAGAATGGCTGAACGTGACCCTTAACAAAAAGAATACCATCTCTCTCTGATTTTTTTGGTGTCTCCTTCTAATTCCTCTGAACCTTTTTTCTCCCCAAATCTGCCTGCGTTTGGGGTGTTTCCCTTCCACCATGCCAACCTTATTTAGTATACGGGTGTCATGATTTAACCCCAGTCGGCAACTAAGCCCCACACAGCTGCTTACTCACTCTCCCCTGGTGGGATGGAGAGAGAATCAGAAGGGTAAAAGTGAGAAAACTCGTGGGCTGAGATAAAGACAGTTTAATAGGTAAAGCAAAAGCTGTGCATGCAAGCAAAGCAAAACAAGGAATTCATTCACCACTTCCCATCAGCAGGCAGGTGTTCAGCCATCTCCAGGAAAGCAGGGCTCTATCATGCCTAACAGTTACTTGGGAAGACAAACGCCATCACTCCAAACATCCCCCCCTCCCTTCTTCTTCCCCCAGCTTTATATGCTGAGCATGACATCATATGGTCTGGAATATCCCTTTGGTTGGTTGGGATCAGCTGTCCCGGCTGTGTCCCCTCCCAGCTCCTTGTGCACCCCCAGCCTCCTTGCTGGTGGGGTGGTGCGAGAAGCAGAAAGGGCCTTGACTCTGTGTAAGCGCTGCCCAGCAGTAACTAAAATGTCCCTGTGTTATCAACACTGTTCTGATCACAAATCCAAAACATAGCCCCACACCAGCTACTGTGAAGAAAGTCCCAGCCAAAACCAGCACAATGGGGCTAAAGCTTCCCTTTTGCCTCTGTCCATACCTCCTTTATAAATTGCTAGAAGTATCAAACACACAATGTTACATTCTTTCATGTTTGCAGAATTTTGTATTTAAGCAGTTTCTCTGTACAGGGGATGTGTTCAATTGTCAGTTTTTTCATTCTGAGTTCATTCTTCTAGTTGAAAGGGAAAAAATACTCCATGGTCTTCTCCTACAGACCTACCTACGTTACTGTTTTGATGCACGTTTTTCAAGTGTCCTAAAAATGTATTTTCTTTAGTTATGTGCTTCTGAGATGATCTCCCAGAGTATAAACTTCTGTTGCCAAGAAACCTTCAAAGGGGTGCTGGCCTTCTTAACGTTGCTCTTGTTTTGCCCATTTTCTGCGTCCTAACAGCAAAGGCAGGGCTGTGTTTGTTAGTTGAACGGAGGAGCAGCCCTAGTGAAGTTACAGTCTGTAGTAGGCAGCAGCCAGTACAAAATTCTGGTCTACGGGTGACTCTGGACCTTGGTGCCAGCCTGCTAACTCTCATGCCTTGACTTCCTGGCACCGCTGTGTAATATCTTTCCTCGTGGATGCAGTGTTGTAAAATAAATATCCTTAAAGGAAAAAGGGGGTTGGGGGGCCTCACAGAGGCGTTTACCTGCAGCCATGCCGCATTTTGGTGTGAATTCCCTTAGCGTTCAGAATTCTGTTTTAGTGGGCTTGTTCTCAGAAGCGCCTGATTGACAAAATGTAATTTCCTGGACGTACATGAAGGACCGCCGCTCGAGGGGTGGTGTGGCACGCTGCTCGGTTAGGTGCTGAGGGCGGGAAGACTCTGTTAAGGTTATGCCTAGACTGTGCCAAGCCGGGTTTTGTTGGTTGACTAGTTTGCCTGAAATCAGAGAGGACGCCAGGCCTCGGGCACTCGGTTAACCTGGGGCACGGTTTGACAAGCGCGTGTTCGCTGTCTGAAAGTGACGGGGCGCTTCTTCGCCTTTGGTGTCGTAGGGTCCAATTCTGACTTGGGCTCCGGCAGATCAGGGAAGACTTGCGCAGCGGGATGGAGACTAACGCTGCTCCCAGCTTTAGCGTTCCCTCCTCGACGGACCTTCTCCCCAGGGAGGCGGGCGGTGCGGGTACCCACCTTGGTGTCCCGGCGTCAGCTCTCCCCCGGGACTTGGAGGAGTGGTGCGCGCTGCCTTTGCCGAGGAGAGCGGTGGCGCCCGCCCGAGAAAGCGGCGACGGGGCGGGCAGCCTCCGCCCCGGGGGTGGCGGCGCGGTGCCGCTGCGGCCTTGCCCGCAGGGGAGGCTCCCTCAGCGACCCCGGTGCGCCCTGGCGCGCAGGACCGCGGAGG
>NW_010973132.1:1550367-1567984 GCF_000737465.1 Haliaeetus leucocephalus | reverse complement strand
CGGGCCGCGGCGCGGGTCTGGCGCTCCGCTGCGGGAGGGCAGCGAGCTGTCGTCATCGGCTCTCGCTGCGCCGAACGGCGCCTGCCCTTCGGCACGGGAAACCCGTGCGGGACTCGCCGGCCGGCAGCGTCGCGTCCGTCGGCGGCGGGCCGGTCTGCAAGGCTGGGGCGGCGTGAGGTGTTGCCTCTCGGATGGGAGGTCTGCGGGCGGGGAGTGGAAATCCCTGAACCCGGTTGGGACTTCAGCTTCCACAAATACACGCTTTTTCCTTGAAACGCCGTGCTTTCATAAAACGGGCTAGCGGGTACGACCAAGTGTAATAAAAAGTGTGAAGCTGTTCTGGTGATAGACCGCGGTAGAGCTGAGATAACTTAGCTTTTGGGTACCGTAATTGCACATAATCACGTTGTAACCACGCACGTCTTAGGCTGGCTTGATACCGTAGAAGTAAATACAACAGCGCAGCATAGGAACTTTAAAAGTTGGAAAACAGAAACCGTGGCTCAGTAGCTCTTTGTATGCATAGAATTTTCACTGAGTGCATGGTGGTTGAGCTTTTTTGAATTTATTTCTGGCACGTGTGAGTTCTAGCTCAAGGAAATTTAAAGTTACAGGCTCTCTGCCTATCTTAAACCAGATTTGGAATAGCTTTGGTAGTGTGTTTCTTTCGTGAGCTAGTACGATTTTGATGTATATCGCACGGCGTTAACATAGACTCACTTCATGATTGTACGTTCAATATACATGTAAACATGCTGTATGTGTACCTAGAGAGAGTAAGTTGGTGGAAAATCACATACAACTTAGGACGTGATTTCTTTCTTCCCACTCCGCACATCTGATTTTTAATAGAGATTTATATTTCTATTGTGTTTTTATAGGTGCACGTGAAAAAGCTTTTTTGGGGGGATAGCTTTTGTGTTACTGCGACTTAAGATGCGCTCTATTGAAAAGCAGGGCAATGTTCTTAAAATAGAAAATACGAAGCTGATTTTGAACAGCCAATTCATTTTGTGTTCTAGATTCTATTAAGTAGTCGTGGGTGGGTGGGTGGTTGTGGGTGTGTTTGTGGGGAAGTGTTTCCTCCTCAAAGCAAAACTGAAAACCAGATGTTGTAACTTCACGGATCTCAAAACCTGTGGAGAACAGTTTCATGTTTTTCTTCCAATTTAACTTTTACGTGAAATTTTAAAGTGCAAAGTTTAAAGGGTGGAAGTAGGTGTCTCATATTTCCTAGGCGTCAAGAACATTTATCGCAGAGTATAAATTGCCTGCCTCCTGAGCTTTGAGGTCATTTCCCACATGCATGCGGCAGCTGGTTTGCACAGAGGAGTGTTTCCTCCTACAGTGACCCAGTCCTAACAAAATAGATATGTCTTATCTAATGCCTAGTTCACTTAAAACTTCTGGACTTGAGTTAATTCTCTGGAAGGACATGTGATCGTTTGCAAGCAGCTAACTCCTAGCGATGGTAATTCACTGTTGTCTCTGGTTCCCACCAACTAGACATTTGATACAAAAGTCATTCATATTTTGTCAGTCTTGTATTCCATATATAATAAGGATCAAAATACAAACGTCTGAATGTGCGAATGGCGTTCTTGTGAGTTACCAGAAGCGCTTACTTTAAATTTTCGCACCGAGGAAGGTACAGGCTGTTTGAAAAATGAAGTTGTTTATGATCTTTTGTTAGAGTGTTGATATAATACTTAACTTGTGAGGTAGACACACAAAAGTGGAGTTGTGTATATGCAGATAAAGGTAACTTTTTTAGTTCCCTGAACAGTGATTAGGCTAATCATAACAGTACAAATGTTTTCATACTCAATTTAAATTATTTCCATAATTTAGAAGATAGAGGTAGCTGAGATTGCCTGGTGCTTCCCATTCATCCATTTAATCTTAGCTGCATGGCTTTTTGGGGGGTTAGTTTGTCAATTTTGCCCCAAAACTTATCTGTTTCAACTTTTTCCCCCCCCCCCCCTTTTATTATTTGTCTCTGCCTTAGACAGGAATTTAGAAGTTCTTGGGGTTGGGGGGGGAGGGAGTCGCGGGGTGGGCAGAGAAGTCCCAAACACACAAACTCAGTCTTTTTCAATGAAGAAATTTTGGGGAAATGCTTTTAACTTTTTTTTTTTCTTTTTCCTTTCTTTCCCCCTTTTCATCTTTCAGGAGTTTGGGATCTCTAGGAACTCTTTCTGGCAAGAGCAAATGATTTCTGCCTTTGTGTCAGAGATGAAGAGTTGAGGCAGTATTAGAACAAAGAGCACTTTGAAATATCAAGCAAAGCAAGGAGTCTTCTTGTGGCAAAGCGTTACATGAAAACGCAGTTTAAAGATGTCATAGCCCCCATGTCTATAAGGCCTAAATTATATACACACAGGCAACCTTGATTTGATATATCCTGATTGTCCTAAATTATATACACACAGGCAACCTTGATTTGATATATCCCAATTGTGTTCGATTTTATAGTACTGATTATCTTTTAAGTTTTTAATGTGGAGAACTGTTACAAAAAGGATTTCTCAGGAGACTTAATTTCTTTCTTAGACTGTATTTGAATAATTTTGACAGGTTTTTCCTTTTTTCCAGAATGGTGAACACACACAGAAGATTATCAGAACTGTGCAGAATTTGCAGTTGATTTGAGAACTTGTAAGAGTGCTCATCATGGAGAAACAGCAAATTGTCTTGGGTAGCCGGGATGGTGGGACTGTGTCTGGTGCAGCACCTGCTTTTTTTGTAATCTTGAAACAGCAGCAGGGAAATGGTAAAGCTGACCAAGGAATCCTAGTAGCAAACCGTGATGCTTGTGCTCTCGCCAGCAGTGTATCAACTCCAATAAAATCCAAAGTCAAGACCTGCCTCCCAGCTGACTGTGTCTCAGGGGGCATTACCGTCACCCTAGATAACAACAGTATGTGGAATGAATTCTACCATCGCAACACAGAGATGATTCTGACGAAGCAGGGGAGGCGCATGTTCCCATACTGCCGATACTGGATTACAGGTCTGGATGCCACTCAGAGGTATATCCTAGTCATGGACATATCCCCTGTGGACAATCACCGATACAAATGGAATGGCCGTTGGTGGGAGCCCAGTGGGAAGGCAGAACCGCATGTTCTCGGGCGAGTGTTTATTCATCCAGAATCTCCTTCCACTGGCCAGTACTGGATGCACCAGCCCGTATCCTTCTACAAACTCAAACTTACCAACAATACCCTGGACCAGGAGGGTCATATAATCTTGCATTCTATGCACCGTTATCTGCCACGACTTCACTTGGTGCCTGCAGACAAAGCTACAGAAGTCATTCAGCTCAATGGCCCTGATGTCCATACATTTACCTTTCCACAGACAGAGTTCTTCGCAGTTACAGCCTACCAGAACATCCAGATTACCCAGCTGAAAATAGATTACAATCCTTTTGCTAAAGGATTCAGAGATGATGGGTTGAATAGTCGACCTCAGCGTGATGTGAAACAAAACAGTAACTTAGAATTGGAAGCAGGTGATGTTTTTAGCGCTGCTAGCATTCGTGGTCGACCTGCTGAAGTTGACGCATTAGATTTGCATCAGAGAAGTTTAGATTCTTCATTCATTGGTCAAAACCCATCAGACATTGATCTGGACAAAGAGTCCTTTAATGCAGAAAGGGACTTCCTGGGTTTCCTGGACACTGACCTGTCTTCGGGTGATGTGCCAAAGCTAAAACAAGAAGTCTCTGAAAGGTGGGTTAACATTCTGTTTTTAGCACAAATACTGGTTGAGTGGGGTGTTTGGTAAAACATTAAATAATAGGATGCTCAGTATACAGATTTACAGCTAAAGGTTGCCTGACCTGAAATGACAGAACACTTAGTATTATTAAAAGCTTTTTGTTGCTTAAACAGTTATCTTATCGGTTTGGACTTTCTAATGTGTCTGAAGAGTGTAAGAGTTCAGTATTTTTTCGTATTTAACTCTCTTTGTAAAGAAGTGTTGAGGGATTTCTCTTAGCCCTCTTGGTATTTTAGAAGACTAATTTTTCAGAGTTTTAAACAGACCACATTGCAGTCATCAAAACACTGCCTTTCTTTTTAGGGTTGCTTACCACAGCGACATGCTGTCTCTGTATCTTCAGTTTTCTTTAGTGGGCGTGTGAGGATGTGTGGTGTGTATGGTTATTTAGGTTGGGTATGTGTAGGTTTGCTACGAGGCAGTTGTAACTGGCAGCACACCACTTTTTTGTCAATAGCTGTTTGTGTGAATTCTTTTATTCCACAAAGTGGGATGAGCTAACCTGCCTGTTGGTAGTCAGTTGCCTTGTTTGCTATGAGGTAAGAGAATCTGCACCTACAGAAGTACTTCAGAATAACTGTTAACACTGTTCAGCCCTTAATTTACTCTGTGGTAATTTTATGTCTATGTCCTTATCCAGTATTGACTTTTTGAACCGTTCCATTCATATCGCACGAACAGTAGTAAAGCAATCTAGTGTATATTGAGACCCTACCCATAGTACCGAACCTTCTAAGCAGTGAGTGTTCGTGTTGGTAAACCAAGCCTGGCAAAACCTATTATTTTACTCCACTTTCACTTAGTTTCCAAAATCTAAACAATAGAATAGAGCAGATTTGGTGAATAGTTAGTCTGTGTCAAGAGGTGCTAGAAATACTTCAAACCTGAGAAGTGATTTAAAAAAATAACAAAAAAAGGAGGTTTCTCTCCTGCCATGTTTCTTTATGTCTGTCTGTGAATACCAGACTTAACCTGCCAAAGACTTACGTGACAAAAGCAGCCTTAATGTAGATCAGTACACACAAGAAATTATTTAACTGCAGGATATCAGGATAATGTTAATGGTGTAATTAGAGGTCAGTGCTTAGAGGAAACAAAGTTACACAGTTTGTTTCAAAGGCTGTATTGCTATACATTGTGTGTTTCAGAGAGGACAGAGGTTTGGTGGATGGTTTGGGTTTGGTTTTTTTTTTTTTTCCTTGCAGAAAGCATCTCCTTGCCTTTTAAGTAACTGAAAAAACTTCAGATTACGAAGTTCTCCATTCTTTGAGACTTTATTGAGTTTAGTTGTAATAATTCTTAAGAATACTGGAATTGCTTGGGGTTCTAGAGTGCCCTAAACTTTCTTTTGCAGTATTTTCCAGTGTCAGTGTATTAGGAAGAAGAACATCTTCTAGACTTCTCCAAAAATACTGTTTTAAATTCTAGAGAAACCCATCTTGAAGACTGAAAGTACTTATCTGATTTCAGAGAGGATGGGCTTTCTTTAGTTCCTAAGAATACAGCGTGGAGAAGTGTTTAGATAACTGTGCATATTGGAAGTAAAACACTAAAACTCTGAAAATAATTACTGAAAGGTTTATTTTGTCCTCAAAGTAGTTTTTCTTTCTCCTTGGGGTCAGCTGCTGTTGAAAAAGTTAAATTTTTGATCATTTTGTTTGCCTGAAGAGGGTCATTGCAGCAAATTATTTGGAGAACCGTTTGAATTGAATGACTTGGGTTTTTTTGGTTCTGTTCTTTCCCAAGGAATAAAACCCATCATTTTAAGGACTCAAGGACCTTCCTTAAGAACAGATGATGCAAATTGGCAGACTTAATTTCTTTTAGTCCAGAGCATGTTAGATGCCTTCCCTGGTTTCACCTCCGAGACAATTTATTTCTGAAATGTGCTAAAAGCTGCACAGACAGGGAGAGACTGGAAAGGGTTTTTCTCTATTCTGGGCTTGGAAGCGTCTGTCATTTGATGAATAAATGTTACCACAGTCCTAGAACTACCCTTAAGCATTGTCCATCTTTTCATTTTATGTTCTTATAATCCATGTGAAAAAGTCAGATTCTGTACTTGGAAAGAGAAAAATTGATCCCATCCAAGAACTGTCGTCTTATGTACTGGAGTTTTTCAGAACATGAGTTCTCCTTTTTCCTTCAGATCTGTTCACAGTGTTTTCATGCCATGCAGTTGAGATCTGTTCATAAATATGTCAGCCTTTCAAGGACGGTGTTGAGCAAGTGGTATTTTTCTTTATCAAACTAGACATGTTAATATTTACATATTAATCAAGACTGGGTGTTTTTTTTTTTTTTTTTTTCCTGTCACAGGCAAGCTATTACTAGTACTTGATAGGCACTATCTTGCTTTTATGCAGGATAGTGATTTCTGCTGAGTTTGGATTTGGGTGAGAGTCAGAAGTTGGGAACTGCTGCCTCTTAGATAATGCTCACTAAAGGAAATGGAGTTCCTAGTGCTGCAGTATCTGATATTTCCCACCAGTGCTCAATTTTTCTGATATTTTTGAGAATGGAACTATGTAAAAGGTTGCATATACCTGAGAATAATTTTAATCTTGAGGTATTAGCACACTTTGGAAATACAGGACTGTTTTCTTTATACAAGGTAGTATGGTTTTTTTTCCTGTGGCCTGGTAGTATGTTTAGTTTCATCAGGTGGATTGTAAAGAAAACAAATGTTTAATGTGTGTTGTGGACACTTCTATAGGAATGTTTATGCCTGGAACCACTCAGATGTTGGGGCCATGGAGGGAACCACAAGCAAACTTTATGGGTTCTTAAGTGTTGCAGGCTAATGTACCCTTTCTCCCTTCCAGGGTCTTTTGAATTTTCTGCTTCAAAAATACAAATACTGTGGGATTTTTTTTAATGTTCTGATAGCCTTGTTTTTCTAATTTAGTTGTCTTGTGTTTAGCCTGACAGTTTACTTTTCTTCTCTCCTTGCCTTCCTTTTGGAAGAGGAAGGCAAGTGATCATCCTTCAAACCTCAGCCACAGATTGCTGTGTTAATTACAAAAGAAATCAGATTTTTTTTTTTCCATGGTATATTTTAAAATGATCCATAAAAAAAACCCCATATTTGTCAGTACTTTCAATAAATGAGCAGCTAAATGGTTTTTAATTTGGTAAAATGCAAGAAAGCATTTTCTCTGCTTTTACTGTTTTATTGCGAGGGTACCAAATACATTACTTGGGGTATAAAGAAGTTTGCTTAAATATGAGCATTGTTCCATATCAGGTGAAGAAAGAGCTAGTTAAGACATTATTTCACCATTTTTACCTGATCTCAGATTAAGCTGTGGATTCTGAGAGGACAAATGTGCATGATTCGTCCTCCCATAGGATATAGGAAGGGCAGTTTCTGTGACTGCTTATGTTGCACATAACTTCACAAACTAAGGGCCAAATGAAATTACTTCAGTGCTAAAAAGCAACTTTTTTGTTGTTTGAAAAGTTGATAATTGCATCTGAATTTATCTAGAAAAATGCTGCTCAGCCTTTTGTGCAAATACTTGATCTTCTCATACATACGCATACATGGGTGATACTCCAGCCACCCTTGTCACCATCTGGCTTATGGTTGCAATATGCAGAGTAATGTTTGTGTCTAGAAAATTCATTTTTTTACAACGGGGGTTCTTTGTTTTGGATACTGTCCAGATCCCCAATAGAAAGGTAATCCTTAGCTTGAGTATACATCTTCCAATAGATAAAGGAAGATGGCTATGTAAGTCTAGGCTTTAGTGGGCTTCCAACTGGAAACAGTAGAACTCAAATGAGAAATTTATTCCTGGCCAGCAAATTTATTAGGTTTTTTGTCTCTTTATTTTAGAGAAATTTAAGGTAGAGGAGCAGATGATTTAGATCTTAATAGCATTGACTCTAATTGTGGATCTGCTGTAGTGAATGAACCTCTAACTGTAATGTGACAGGATTTCGAGTTGCCTATAACCTCTAAGTGGATTGTCTTAGAATTTCTTTTACAGTAAACTCACTGAAGAAGAAAGGCTTTTTAATCTTACATTTGACGTTCTTAATTAAATGAATGCTAGAAATGTTCTAATAGGAAACTCATTGGCTAGAGAAGACAGTAGAAAAAACAGGACTAGAATGCCACTCTCCCACTGCCTGCTATTCCCTCACAAGGCAGTTTTTTACTTCAAGCTTAATTCTGGTTACTTAGCATCCTTCTGAATTGCAGCAGGTTTTCTAGATAGGGTCTGTCTTGTTCTTAGGAATTTTATATGTAAATATATAAATCTGTGTCTTGACTGTCTGCTTTCTGTTTTAACACTGCAGTCTTTCTTCATTAGGTGGAGACTCCCAACTCCATGTTGTGACTCTTGTGTGTCCCAGCTTTTCTCCCTTAAGTATGTCCTCAGTCTATACAAGGCAGAAGCAGCCTCTTCCTCCACATCTGCCCCTCCCTCAATCCCAGCCAGGGGTTCAACAGAGCACAGTCATTCTTAAAAGGGGTGGCGATGGATAATAATAATAAAAAAATACGCACTATATATACATCTATCTATCTATCTCAATATTCCCTTTATATATAATATATTATTATTAAAATAATGTTTTTTATGTTTGAAATTATGTTAGCATTAACTAACATTAACAAATACTGTTATTTTTAATAACATAAGGTTAAAAATTTGAATAATAATTTAACATAATTAAAATAGGATAGGACAAGGGCTAATGGCTTTAAACTGAAAGAGGCTAGATGTAGATTAGATATTAGGAAGAAGCTCTTCATTGTGAGGGTGGTGAGGCACTGGAACAGGTTGCCCAGAGAAGTTGTGGATGCCCCATCCCTGGAAGTGTTCAAGGCCAGGTTGGATGGGGCTTTGAGCAACCTGGTCTAGTGGAAGGTGTCCCTGCCCATGGCAGGGGGGTTGGAACCAGATGATCTTTAAGATCCCTTCCAACCCAAACCATTCTATGATTCTATGAAAATTATTTATAGTATCTTACAAAATATATTTAAAGGGAGTATTAGAATACTGTCTGACATGTTTAGTAAATAGGTTCTGAGTATTATTTTCTGACGTTTGTTGTGGATATGAGTTTCTGGTTTCATATCTTAGCTGTTTCCTCTTATGATGAGGAGCCAGCTTCTGATGCACTTAAAACTGACTGCAATTTTTTGACTGATTTGTCTGTCCCTCAAAGAAGCCCATCATTGGAGTGTAACTGGCTGCACTGTTAGTTTTCAGTATCTAGTGCATGGTGTGTCAAATTCTGGTTAGGTTAATACTCAGCCTTAGTGGAAGGTGGAGCATAATTCAATAGGATATTAACATTCTGTAAGTGTTTGAACAACAGTTGAATTTAGCGGTTGTCTGTATGTGGCTTCAGGATGAATTAACTAAAACTTTAGTTAAATCATGTAAAGTGAAGTGCATTAAGCGCTCACTTGGCTTCTTATTTGCAAGCCCAGTGGCTTTACTATGGTGACTTAATGAGATACACAGCAAACTAAGGCTGATTCCGAGCACTTAAAATGTGATCGCTTAGCATGAGTTCATGCTGAGTCTCAAATAGGAAAAGGTGCAAATGTCACCCTGATATTACTAGGGAAGGAAATTGTGCTGCTGCCTTGAGATAAGAGGTTGGATTGTTTTTAATGATGGCAATTTTTTTTTTTCCTCGAGCGCTTACTTTTAAAAATGTAAGCTTGTAAATGACAGCTTATTTAACAGACGCATGTCTCAGACAATTTTGAAAGTTTTTTACAATATGTAGCCAAGGATTATGGGAGATGATGGAATTTCGGTAAAGGAAGGGATTTGATAAAGATCTTGTGTTGTGTTTTGTTTTTGTCCCCTCCCTCCCACCCCAGTCCCATTGCTAGCAGTTACGAAAGCAGTTCCCGTGTGGCATCCCCATTGGACCCAAATGGACACTTTAATGTAGTCATTAAAGAGGAACCAGTAGATGACTACAACTATGAGTCAAGTATTTGCACACAAGGAATAAGTGTGAAGCAGGAAGACACAGATGAAGAAACTGATGAGTATTCCAACACTGATGATGAAGATCCCATCCTACAAAAACACCTGATGAGACGCAGTGAAACAGATGGAATTGATGGAGAATTCAGGTCTAGGAAGCGTGTGCTAACCAGTCCTTCAGGTGTTGCCAAAGCAAAAATGTTAAAACTGGATAGTGGGAAGATGCCTGTGGTCTATTTGGAACCTTGTGCAGTCACAAAGAGCACAGTGAAGATATCTGAGCTGCCACAGACCATGCTCTCCTCTTGCAAGAAGGAAAAATCCCCTTTAAGTGCAATACTGGATTCCTTACCTGTGTGTTTTGAAAATCACAAAGGCTCTTGCTCAGGCACAGCTACTGTAACTGAGGAGTTAGTTATGAAAAAACAATCTTCTGGGGGTAAAATGTCACAGAAATACTCTTCAATCAGAGAGGCCCAGTGGGGTCTATCTAAATCACCTAATTTTAATCTCAGGGGCTCAGTAAGTTGTCACTTTTCAGCGAAAGAGATCTGTGGAAGAAAAAGGCCTGGCATACTGAAAAATCCTATGTCCCTGAAAGGCTCTGGTAGCAATCAAAACACCCTATCATCAGTTACAACTAAAAGAGGAAGGCCACGGAAACTGAAAATTTCCAAGGCTGGTCGACCACCTAAAGGTATAGGGAAAACTGTAATAACGAGCAAGAACAGCTCTCTTGGGCCTGGGAGTATCCTTCCAGATGTTAAGCCGGACCTTGAAGATGTTGATGGAGTCCTCTTTGTGTCCTTTGCATCAAAGGTAAAACCTAACTGTTTTGAGTAAAATCCAAAACCTTCTATAATGTCTCATTTTTAAGCCCTTTCTACTTATAAGCTGAAGGTATATTTTCTTTTAAACCAAGTTTTGAGATTTATGGCCTCTTTCCAAATCTGTTCTTATCTTCTCCCTATGTTAATCATAACATTTTCTTACTTCTTAGCAACTTGGGGGGCAATAGTGGGATCTAGAGTTCTGTATAAAAGAATGCATGCTTGTTTATTAAACAATCTCATGTTTTGAATGTTTGGGTGATATTTTGATGTAGCCTAGTTTGCATCTAAGTCAGTGTTTTAAGGTATCTTATACTTATTCAAGGCTCTTTATTTATGTAGGAAGCTCTTGACATTCACACTGTTGATAGAGCTGGAGGAGAAGAGTCGCAGAATCTTCAGGCTCCCTTGTTGACTACAAATGATCCAGGTACATTTTTGTATTTTTTGTAAGTGGCTATTCCCTGCAATAAGGGAATTTGTAAAGACACGCTGGAAAATTAATCATTTAAGTCAATTTTTTGCATGGTAAATGTTTTTTATATGTTCTCTCTTTTTTATTTTTTGAGTTAGATTGTCAAGCAAGAATACAAGTACTGGAAAAGGAGTTGATGGAAGAGCTGAAGACCTTGAGGCATAAGCAAGTAATACATCCTAGCCTTCAGGAAGGTAAGCAGGCAGTGTACATATTGTTGCACCTGGTTGTATATTATACTTAATCATACTGAGTTGATAATTTCCTTCTGGATATAATACTGTGTATGCCCAATACAGCTGGGATCTGATTTTGGTTGTTTTTTTTTTTTCAAACGCAGGAAAGTGTACAGGTGTGTATGTACAAATGTGAGAGTATGAAAGGAAATTTCTGTGAAACTGTCAGTTTCCCTCTTGCCACTTGTGGCAATGAGAGAGAATCTGTGGTGTCTGACCCGTTTTTTTTTTTTCTTAGAGGCTTTAAAAGTTCAGTCAGCCAATAAAGATGTTTTTGTTTTCACACGTTCATGTTGCAAACTAGAAGAGGTGGAGGAGGCAAAAGATGAATCCTGAATCTCCATCACCAGAGCAAGAGGCTGCATGTCATTATACACCTCTTGCAGAAGACGCTGAGCCTTCAGACTTCGGGCAATGCCTGTTTCATAATTTGCTAATCCTTGTAGAAAGCAGATTGAGTTGATTTTACTTCTCCATAGAAAATAGCCACTTCCTGGTAGTAGAGGAGCTAGAGATCCAGAAACACTTCACGAAGACTACACTTGCTATGTCTGAGTCTGTATTTTTTTGAGTCACTGTAGATCCAGGTTCACTAGCCACATAAGAGGGCCAAGCAAGGTATTTCTAGCTTGTGATCTTTTATTTATATACAATATTATCCTGAGGTCAGCTGGAAGAAAGTCAAGGATCAACACGGCAGAACTTAATGTTCTCTTTACTGATGATGTTGAAAGTCTTCAGGAATAGTAGTTCTGAGACCGATGGCATTAACATAGGCATCAGAACAGATCATGAAGAAATTGACCTGAATGGAAGTGTTGTACCTTGTGTTCTTGAGGTTCTGGCCCTGAATTTTTCAAACATACAGCTGTAATGCTGTAGGGATTAAGACTCCAAATAACCAGTCTTGACTCTGATACTAGTTATTTTGGGTCCTCACAGAGCTGCTACTGTGAAGAACCCTGGATTGTCTTGAATGGTTTACGCACGGGGTATGAGGAGAACTAGCCTGTCGTTTTTTGCAACCATTTAAAAGAGTGCCTTTGCGTCTTGCTAGTGTTGAGCTGACATTCCTGTCTTCCACCTTGGCAAAGCGGTCATAAGAAGGGTAGTAGAGAACTCTTAGAGCTCTGTGACGTGGTAGGGATGAAACAAGATTATCCATCTCCAGCCAGGTTGTACCTTGGTGGTATAGCATCAGCGTTGACAGTCATATCATGGATCTCTAAATGCAATTTTCCCCTCCCATGATTCCAGAAATAGGCGGGCGGCCCTATTTTCTATTGACCTCACTGGCCAACCTGCCCTCACAGGTCTGCGTGTGTTGTCATATTTCAAAAATGGTAGTGAAATCCCTTGTGTGGTCAGCTGCTGGTGGTGCTAGATACAGCACTAAGCAAATGTTACAGCAGTGTTAAGGCTTTTTAGGATTATAATGTGGGCCTCCTGGAGGTTATCTACCTAAGAAAAGTATAATGAAATTATGGTATGTTGGCAACCACAACACTAGCGAGGACTGTTTTACTCGTGAGATGATCCTGCAACTGGGAACGTGTAAAACCCACATGCTTTTCCTCCAGCTTGTAAATGAGAGGTGGTAAAGTGTGTGGTACCTTCTGAAGGGTGTTGAGCAGTTCACAGATATTACAAAATGGACAAGAAAAGTCAAGCATCAGGCTAAGAAAAAGAGGTCTGAAGAATTTTGACTTTCTTGATGCTTGTGAACGTCATTTCCAGTGTTGGATGGTAATCTGCTGAGCCTGTTAGATGTTGAAATTCAGCAATGAAGAGAATGACCCTCAGCTGTCTAATTTTTAGAGGGAAAAGAAGTTATGTGAAGACTGTTTGCAGCAACAGATGTAATTTGGTCAGGCTGTGAAGTGAATTGCAATACATGTATTTTTGTTGGTAGACTTCAGCTGCTGCATGTGAACTGGAATTAATCTTTATTCAGATTACCTTCACCTTGCAAAAAGTTACAGATCTATTGCCTTCCATTGCAAACTTGAGATCAGGAAAGGAACATGATGTTAATGGAGAGAGGGATTGTTGGGGTTTTTTTCCTCCTTCTTTCTCCCCCTGCCCCCAACATCATCAATAAGACATAAGAAGGCGGCTGGGGAGTGCCTCTAGGCCCAGGGCTGTATCTTTTCCAGCCATGCTGATTCTGAGTAGCACCCTGAAGCTTGGTGCAGCCTCATTAGCCCTCTTGATTCCGATACTTGTTCTCCAAAATTTCTTGGCCGCAGATCGTGACTAATACCTCCTCGTCATCTACCACAAAACAGGCAGAGGCATGGCTCCCTCCTGTCTGGAAGATGTGAAGTGCCTGTTTCTAAATGTGCTTTCACCCATTTTTTTCTAAAAAATGTCTTACTGTTTTTCTTGTCCTCACTGCAGTTTGGCAAGTGGACATAGCAAATGTTAACTCTGCTTTTGGTTTTGGAAAATGTAGTTGAGAAGCTTAAGTTTGTTTTTGAGATTCACTGATGATGTGTTGGGGTTGTACCTGAACCCCACAATGGCTGTTGATTTGTGAAGTTAAGAAAATGGTGATTGAGGCTATCTAGATCTTAGAGGCACCAGGACTGCAGGAATAAGATGCTTCAGAACGAAGGGAATTCAACTTAAGCATGTTAGAAGGAAGGCTCCTGCTGGAGTACTGCAATGCTATGGGATGCCTCTTCTATCTGAGCTAATTTGAATCCCTTATCATATTCCTGGAAATCAAAGGCACTGTTGTCATGCATCGTATTTCAGATTTAGCAGCTGCATCTGATGGAGAGAAGAAAGTTCTTAAGGTTCTTCATTTGCTACTATTTGATTACAGCAACTGAAAATTAGCAGTACTCTGGAGATGATAGAAATCAATAAAAGTGATTGTTCTTGTGTCATGTATGGTGATGTCTGTACTGACATAATACTTACTGTTACCATTTGTTCTCTTTAGGCTGTCTGCATTCATTCCACGTTGCACTTGTTGGAGTCATCCTCTTGGTTTTTGTCTGGGTGTTTTTTACTTCATGATCCTAAACTGAAATAATAGATTTTCTGTATGAGTGATGTTCTTATTTTTGTTTGAGTGTTAAACAAAGCTAGGCTTGTTTTTGAAGATGACAGAATAATTCAAATGTAGTGTCAAGAAAAATAAACTGTGTATGCTTTCCACTTTATTTTAAATACATTTTGAAAAGAAATAGATGGCATCTTGACATTTTGCAGTTGACATGTTTTTATACAAAATGCTAGATTGGCTTGCTTGCTGCTCATTTTCCCTATGTAGATTTGAAAATTATATCTCACTAGACTGTCTTTGATAATGGTATCAGTTTAAACAACAATCTCTGAGATTTGTTCCATGGTGATTGTTTTCAGGCTGCCAGTAATCAGGTCACTGTGTTGCCACTTATGAACATAAATGTGTACCACCAAAACAAGGCTTCTGCTGTATGTGCAAATACTACTTGATGTGTCCTGAGCCTTGTCAGTTCATACATTTTCAGTTTCAAAACTCGCATATTTAATACATGAATTTCAGACTTGTTGGCAACAGGAGCAACATTTGTAGGTTTCTATAGCTAAAAACCAACAGAGATGTTCTGAACTCCAGACTGCGAGCTGAATTTGACTGACAACAGTAATTTCTTGAATTCAGTGTAACAATGTTTTCTGAAAAAGGTACTAAGTCAAATTTACTAGCTTGTTTTTTTCCTCAGCATTTCTGTATCTACATTTGTTTTGCCATGGATAAAAATAGCTTTTGTGACTGGGTAAAGTCTTTCAGTTTGAGTATTTTGGGGGAGTTGATGAAGGGAGGTGTTGTAGGCAGTTAAGCATTTGTGGTGGCATCAACAACATGGATTGTTTAGTTTCTTTATAGCTGTTTTTTCTCCTGCTTTTTAAAAAAAAAAAAAAGTGCCAAGCTTGGAAAAAATATCCTACTGAGATCTGGATCATTTGATGAACTAGTCCTGACTGACTGCAACTGTCTGACTACAACTTTATTTATATCATAATTTCCAAACACACACACACACTTCTTCAGAACTAAAATGTGATTTGCTCCTGGCTCTTATTGCTGGTTGACACTGAAGTGTGTGTGGTATATGTTCTTGCACAAGAATGGCGTTCAGTAGAGAAGGGCATGTGTAGTACCACTGGCAGGATTGATAATTTATGTAGTGACATGAAATGCGAAATAGTCAGCTGAATTGGGTTCAGGCAGTAACTCCAGCCTTCAAGGATGTAAACAGTGCTAACTTCTTCAAAAAACGAACAAACAAAAACTTCTATTGTGAGAATTATTACAACACTGGCACCTTGCTTAATAAATTTCTGTGGAAACTTTAGTAGTAATCAAGAAAACTATGAAAAGTAATTCAATTTTTTTCTTGATTTCCCATTCCCTAAAACACTTTTTAATTCATACCCTCTGCAAATCTAGTATAAGTAACAATTATAGTCACTAATGCTCTTTTTCAAGTCTCTTAAAATGGTGGGCGAATGCTAGAAAAGCCTGTATATAACTTAATGGGTTATTTTTTAGTAAATATCTTGACTTTCTTTTTCCTAACATCTTGCTGCATTGAGACATTTACTGATACTTGCCTCTTGTAGTGGGACTGAAGTTGAATTCTGTGGACCCAACAATGAGCATTGACTTGAAATACTTGGGTGTGCAGCTTCCTCTTTCCTACTCAAATTACTCTTTGTGGAGCTATCCAGGAACCAATCCCAATTCTCCAGGTGGGTAGAATATAAATTTACTGAAATCTCAAGTATTGCCTTTTTATTGTCAATGATCAGAAGGCGGGAGTGGCCATTTAGTTGAACTTGATATCTTAAAGAGATTAAAGCAAGTATTAAAATGACAAAATGTGAGAGCTTCCTTAAATAATTATGTGGTTACTGGCCAAGGAGTCCTGAGTAATTCTGGCCAGATTGTCTTCAGCCTTCCCTTTTTGTGATGGTTGTGATCCAGTAATGGTATCTGTCTAGTGTATTTTATACCAGCATGTTTTGTCTATTGTAACTGGATTTCCTAAATGTAAATGTACACATTAACAACTCGGTTTGCTCAGAAAAAGCCTGAGCAATCTATATTTCTCTGATGTTGCTCGCATGCAAAACAAAAAAAGTTGTCTTTCACAGAGCCGAGTATCAGAACTTTCCAGAAGAAGAGCTTGAGGTGCCACTTGGGGGCTAACCTATAACTTCATGATAATTATTTATTACAAAAGTGCTGACAGATTGTGCTTTTTTTAAACTTATTTGCTATTCAAACAAGTGCATTTCTCATTACACTGCAACTATGATTCTAATACTGTTGGTAGATACTGTTTTTAATAATAAACTGGTTGGACAAAGTATAGGGGTGTTTATCTTTCTCCTACTTAACCTCTTCCTCCTACTTTAATGTTCTGATTACTGTATCTTTCTTAATGTGCTGCTTTTGGGAGCTGATAAAGAGGCAGACGTTGTATCTCAGCTGTGTTTACACTGCAAAAGAGGCAGATTCAATTCAGAAGACCTCAGTCAGCTCAGTGTCAAAACGCAATTATTTCTAGCCTTAGCAATATGTAAAACAGCCACACAGATCCCTATTAGTATTTTTACATTCCAACTTAGCTTCCAGAGCTGATGGATAACTTGACAGAGATGTCGCTGCTTGCCTTCTGTGATTATTCCCTGTCTCTAGCCTAATTGACACTCAGCTGAATTTGACAGAACAGCAAACATTAAATGAAGTTTCTACAGGTCTTATAAGAGTCATTGGCCCAATTGAGAGGAGAGACTCAGATTACTTCCCTCGCTGAGAGAAGTTGTAGTATCAGCTCAAAACCTGCCTGTTCCATTTTAGCCTGCTAACTAGCTGATTCACCCATTTGAGTTTTGGAATCAACTGCTTGCACCATTGCTAAGGAGACTAAAACTGAAAATACAGGAGATGACATCTTTTGCATGGGTAGCAGATGCATGGCCATGCAGCAGAACTTTACAGGAAGCTTGGCTTTGTTAAGTATTTTGTTAATTTAAAAAAAAAAAGGGGGGGGGGGACAAAAATCAAGTCTTTTTATTCAGCTGTTTGATTTACTACAGTTCATCTGTCCCTGAAAAGGAATAAGCAGAGTTTGCTAGGAGATTGACACAATCAAGCTTGGCTCATAAACTGAGGCTAGCTTTCTTCTTTTCCAGATACCGGATTTCCTTTTGTTTCCAGGACAGGAAAGACAAATGATTTCACGAAAATCAAAGGCTGGCGAGGAAAGCTTCATGGTGCTTCTAGAAATGAAGGTAAACCCCCCCCCCCCCCCCCCCCACAAA
>NW_010973132.1:1506551-1550357 GCF_000737465.1 Haliaeetus leucocephalus | reverse complement strand
AAAAAAAAAAAGCACCCCCCCCCCCCCCCCCCCAACCACCAAAAACAAAACCAGAAAAAGATCAGTGTACATATTTCCAACACATGTCCTTTTTCTTGACCTTCCATAGATCTTGCAATTTGGTAATTGTGTGTGTCTTAAGGAGAGATTTATTTTTTTATATTGAAACTGTCATGAATAAAGAATTTTTGGGTCCTGCTTTCATGGTCAGAATGGAGTTTTATAAGAGAAAAGAGAAACTTACTCTGAGTAAGAAAAAAATACGTGTTTTTTCACTCAAGCCTTCTGTGTAAAACAGATCAAAGCTGTAATAATTTGGGTTTGTTCATCAGTTTTGAGTGTACTTGGAAGTATGGTAATTCCAGTATTATCTTGCCCCAGGGACCCTAATGAACTAGGGTAATTTTCATTTATAACGGTGTATTTTTAAGTCCAGTTAGAGTAGATATTCCTTACATACTTGATTACTCTGCCCTGCCTCGGGGAGGAATGGATATTTAGCAATTTGCCAATTTTATCTTTAGATTAAATATTTATGCTGTACCTTCTGCACTTTCATACAATGTTGTGTTGGGGTATTCCAGATGTATTGTGGTGTAGCAGGTAGGCTAGATATTCAGGACAAACAAAGTAAGTTGAGTAGAAGCATGGCCTGTTGAAGGCTTACTGTTTTTTGTGAATGAATATACTTGTAAAATCTCCACAAAAACAGTTGTTCAGACAGCTGGTTGTGTTTCAGAGTGGATTATATTTGGTGTGCCTGTGTTGTACTCTTCTAAAAGAATTGTATATATATTTTTAGAGAGGTATTTACCTCTTCTATATTTTTTAATTATTATAAATTTTGTCAGTACATTTTCCCAGGAGCTAAAGTGCTTCTTATTTATTTAGGCGGCAGTTCAGAAGGTTCCTTGAAGAATCGCTCGGCGTTCTGTAGTGACAAGCTGGATGAGTACCTGGAAAATGAAGGGAAATTGATGGAAACAAGTATGGGATTGTCTTCTAGCACTCCCACTTCTCCTGTGGTATATCAGCTTCCCACTAAGAGCACTAGCTATGTGCGAACACTCGACAGTGTTTTAAAGAAGCAGTCCACCATAATTCCATCAACATCTTATACGTTCAAGGCTGTTCCTCTGTCATCTACCTCTAGGAAGACAAAGACTCAAAACAGACAGACATCTACAAACAGAGTAAAATCATCTTACAAGCCTATACTACCTTCACCTTTTTCTGCAAAGCAGAAACAGAACTCTTCAGCATCAGGGGAAAAGGCTGCAAAGTCTGCCTCAAATAACAGTTTGACTAACCAAGCAGATAGTTTCATGGTGCCAGCTCTGGATGAAAACATACTTCCAAAACAGATTAGTTTGCGCCAAGCACCACAACAGCAACAAGCAGCTCGTCCACCAGGTTTGTCTAAGTCACAAGTGAAGTTAATGGACTTAGAAGACTGTGCTCTCTGGGATGGCAAACCACGGACCTATATTACAGAAGAACGAGCAGACATATCTCTGGCAACCCTCCTTACAGCTCAGGTAGATCCATAATCATTTCTTTCCTTTCTGTACTGTTGCTTTTCTAAATCTGTCTGCTTACTGCTGTTGCATATAGACACAGAAAATAAAGACTGAAGCTGCTAAGGAGCATTATTTGTGGTGTAGTCTTTGTAGTGAACGTTGAGGAGCACTGACTTAGCAGTATGTGAAAAAACTAATTGTGATAATAGCGTGTTGGTATGAATCATTAATAATTTGAGTTACCTCAAATTTTCACCATTAAAAATTCTGGGTAATACAATTGCTATTCAGTAACTGCATTTCCTTACTATTTGTTACTTTTCCAGTTGAACTAACTGCAAAAAAGTCATGGTCGTGTAACTTGGTTGTCACATGATAACTTCCTTTCCTCTTTTGCTTTCTTTATATCTTCTTACTACCAAGATGGTTTAGCTGTCTCAAATTGCCTCTCAGAAGACTTAAAATGTAAAATCTCTTCTATTCTGTTTTTTTTTCAGTATAGATGACAAGTTTTCATATGTAAACCATGTAATTGGAGGGGTTCTTCTCAATGAACTTTGAATAGCAATTTTACACATGCTTACTGAAACTTCCTGTTACTAAAATTTGAAGTGTATATTTCTTTAAAACTTTTCTTAGGCTTCTCTCAAAAACAAACCTATCCACAAAATAATAAGACGACGAGCACCTCCTTGCAATAATGATTTCTGTCGACTGGGTTGCATATGTGCTAGTCTAGCGCTGGAGAAACGTCAGCCTACCCACTGCCGCAGGCCAGACTGTATGTTTGGTTGTACTTGCTTGAAGAGAAGAGTGTTGCTGGTGAAGGGAGGATCAAAACATAAGAAAATAATGAAAAAGGCTGTGCGCGGAAATCTTGTGTTCTATGGAACACAAGAAGAGCAGCAAGACGATGAAGATGTGGAAGAAGAGGGTGATGGGGAGGAAGATGAGTTGAAGCAGAAAGATAAGAAGAGGAGAAAAAAGGTGGAATACAGTGAGTATTGCTGAGCAAAAGTGATTAATTGCAACTTTGCAGAAACCAGCTATCTTGGTGGGCATTTTTATTAGGATGTAGTAGTGATGCCATTTTTAAATCCAGAAATTGGGAGTGAATTTCCAAGAGACGTCTGCAACATCTGCTTTCATATAGCTGACTAGCAGGGAATAACACCTTTTCCCTTTTTTTAGCTCTTACTTATCTGATCAGCATTTTGGGCACTACTTAGTTGTTTATTGCGATCAAATAGCTGGAGTTCCTTTTTGATAATTTAAACTCTTGCTCAACTCTCCAAGTATCTTTAAAGACTCAGGATATGAGATAATAACTGCTATTGCTGTTGGTAATCTTCATTGTCATAGTGCTGTTTTCTTTCTCTCTTACCAAGTGAGTATCTAGAGCTGTATTTTCAATTGCTGTATAGAGTTGTATAGTTCATTGACTTCAGTGGAAATAGTGATTTATGGTAGTTTCAGATCTGCCCTAAGGTATGCTCAGAAAACCAAATTGGTAAAAATTGACCATGAAATTAAATTACACTTTCAGTTTCTTGCTAGTAGTACTTTTAGCAATAGCTAAAAATGAACATAGTGTTATCTGATGTTCCACTAGAATAAAGGAATTCTTCCATGGAGCTGTGGTATAAAGTCTGAGTTTTTGGGGAGGTTTTGTAATTTTTAAGTATACAGCATCAGTGAAGATCACTACTTCTTCAGTGTTTTTTTGTATCTGCTATCACAGCACAAGTGAGAAACAGTAATTAGCGTAGAATCATTTTTATTTTCATTTCCTCTTTCTTGTGGACAAATCCCAGTCACTTGGCTAGAATTTGAGACCAGAAAAACAACCAGTAGTATTTTCCAGCAGTATGACCTAGTGCTTGCTGCATGGCTAGACCTCAGGCTTGAACAAAAGAAATCTGTTACTGCTATGTTAGATGGTATTTCATTTATAAGTAAGTTGGTTTTGTTTTTTCTTCTTTTTTCAGCTATCTGTGATTCGGAGCCAGAACAGCCTGTTAGGAATTGTCCATTGTGGGTGAGAGTAGAAGGTGAAATAGATCCAGAGCCAATTTACATCCCAACACCATCTGTTATTGAACCAGTTAAATCCACGGTACTGCCCAACGCAGAAGTCTTGCTTTCTAGTAAGCATAGATCTTCCAGTGGAATGAAACCAGGCAGAGTGTATACTCCTAAACCCAATCCAGTGGTAAGAAAGTAAAAGAGATGCGTTTGTTTTCCTTTGTGTTGAAATTTAAAACAACCACTGCCAAAAGCTCCTGTGCTAGGCCATTTTAGATGAAATTTGAGATGAAAGCCTAAGACTGACTGCCCCTAGGTATGTTAATAAGCTAGGATGAATTGACCGTATATAAATCTTTAACTATGTCTGTCTTCTGTTGAGAATTTAGTGTAGCAATACACAGATGGTGAAGGGTGATTATGATTCACTAATAGCCTCATTTAAAAAAATGGAATAACAAATGCTATTTTTGGCAAAATGATTGCTGGTCCTGTAATGTTTGTGTAAGTTATTAGCTGCATAATGTAGCCTATCTAAGTAATGAATTACTTGCAAAAAAATTGGGATACAGACACACAGTATTCAGTGTAGTGCTGGAGTCTTTTTTTGTTCTTTTTTGAGGTTTCACTACCAATGTGGGAAGAACCTGCCTTTGCCTCTCCCCTCACCTTAGTATCTAACAAAAGCAACAACAACAGTAGAGGAAGAAAAGCAGTAGAGCTGAGTCTAGTTATGTCTGAAGAACAAACATAGCAGAGTTGCTATTTAATGTATAGCAGATAATGTTAAACAATGCATGACTCTTAGGACTTGTTTCCCCACTTAGGAGAGTATCTGAATGGGTTTGGGTTTTGGGGTCAGGTGGTGGTGTTCTGCTCCCCTCCCTCCCTCCCTGCCCTGAATATGTAATTTGGAAACAAGATGTAGACTGGGCTGTGTGATACTAAGAGGGCAGATTCAGCTTTAAATGCATGCTAGACCTTTCTTTTGACATTTACTATTGAAGCATTAATGTTGAAGTGTTGTTAGAAAGGAAAACTATTTCATAAATCTGATATGCATCTAGAATGGAGAGGTTTTCTTCTCCCCCCCCCCTTTTTTTTTTTTTTGGTAGATTCGAGAGGAGGACAAGGATCCTGTCTATTTGTACTTTGAAAGTCTGATGACTTGTGCAAGGGTCCGAGCATATGAACGCAGGAGAGAGGAGAAAAAGCAACAGAAAGACAAAAGGGATTCACAGAGTTCTAGTATAAAGGTAAGAAGTCACACTGTAACTAGCATGTATCATAGAACAGGCAGAAATATTGAAAATGTTGAAGTAAGTTTTTCTTCAGAAACCTCTGTGCGACATAAGGGCTTGACTTATATTTGATGGTGATAGGGCTGCGGAGCCTGCAGCCTAAATCACCTAGTAGTGCTGGTAAACTTACCTTATTACTGTGATAGAAATTGTCTTATCTGTGGAAATTCCTGGCTGTCAAGTACATTATCATGTAAGGCTTAAACGTTCATTGTTTAAAGAGCTGTTCTAAGACGAAAATTGTAATATTGTCAAAGTTAGCATATGTTTTATGATTCAGGGTGACAGTATGATGAACTAGTTTATTTTGTGATGTGATTTTTAGCGTGGAAGAGAGATACACAGGATGAGAATTTTTCTTGCATTTCTTTCCTCCTGCAGGAGCATGAACCAGAGCTTCAGCCTCCCGAGAAAGCAGCCTGTGAGGTAGACAAAGACACTGATAAATCAGGAGGTAAGAGCTCAGTATTGAGTATAATTCGACCTCTTGGTAGTTCCACATTTTTGTGGGGTTTTTGTGTTGGCTTTATTTTTTTTTAAAAGTTGCAGCTATTGATGAAACAAAAGTCCATTTGCTGGGGGAGTTATTACGGTTGTCAATAAAAATCTTATGATGTGCTTACAGTTTCCTGTTTTCTTAAGCAATTGTGTGTGTGTCACATGGGAGATACAGCAGATTAAATATCCAGTACTAGCTGTTGCTCTAAGGTTAAAATGACCAGTATTACAGTAGCTCGTCTGCAAGAGTGATAATTAGATACTTGGGAAGGAATGGAGACCACTGGTTTTGGTTTGTCTGGTTCCCCCCCGTCTTTTTTTCCATACTATTACTTTGTAGTTACTGAAGAATTAATAAATATCCAAGTGGTACTGTGAGGATGGGATCCTCGTGTTCTCCACCTAGAACCGTATGGGACAAGGAAGCACCTATACTTTTATTTGGAGCTGTTTGATGTTGAATTCTTCTAGTTCAAGTTGAAAGGTTGAATTGAAGTTCCGCTACGTTATATATACTGGGTTTGAGTTTCTAGTTCATAAAGAAGTAGGCTAGACATCTGTGTACTCCTGCAGTCTGAAGTGGCCCAAATCATGTTATGAACTTTAAAATGAGACGTATACTTGAGGCATTGTGTCATGCACTAATGAAATACAGCTGCCTTTTTGAGCTGAATTTTTTCACTGTTTAATGTATACAACAGCACGCTCTCCATTTAAGGTTGGGAATGGAAAAATAATACAACTAGTTGAAAATGCTGGTGAATTGGTAGGTGAAATTAAAATGGCCAGGACACAGGGCTCAACATCCTTACAGTTTTGCAAAAAGTGACGTTGGATCTCTAATGACAACAAAAGGTCATGCTTCTGTTACACATCTTCTGCAAAAGACAGTTCTGCTAGCGGCATGTTTGCTCCTCATGCCATTATAGGACACTGGTCCTTTTCTGACTCCAAGAGAAAAGTGCCATCTCTTGAATAACCAGCGATGCTTTCTACTGCATGTTGGTGTTGCTTGGAGATCTTTCATCCATGTACTGAAACAACCCAGCTTTGTTTAGCTTGTGATGCAATGGGATACAACCCGAGATGGTATGGCTGCAGGGAATGAACTGTGAGAAATAGTTACATTAGTTTTGCAGTGAGTTTTTGCTTGCTTGTGAAGCTCTGCAAGGGGAAGTCATGCTTTGAACAGTTCTTTTACTTGTTATTGCCCTGCAACTGAGACAAGGGTGGAGGTGTGGGCAGAATAAAACTGTTTGAATATCCAGGTGATTAAAATGCCATAGTATTGCAGAAACCTATTTCAATTCTTTCTCAGAGAAAAGCTGGTGGTCTTCTCGTAGTGAGGGGGACTCTTCCTCCACCTCCTATGTTCATCACACTACTCCAGGTGGACCAACCAAACTTATCGAGATTATCTCTGACTGCAACTTGGAGGAAGATCACAATAAGATCTTGACCATCTTATCACAGCGTATCAACAGTAACGCACCACAGTGCCTCAAAGTGGGTAGCTTCATTATTGAAATGGCTTCGGAACACAAGGCCCAGGATGAGAACCACCCTCCTGTCTACTCCTCCAGAGTGAAAATTTCAGTGCCGTCCTGCCAGGACAAGGACGAGAAGCCCGAGATACCTGTCTTGGAGACTCCTGATAGCGGAGTGCCGTCACACAAAACCCCAGAAAATCTAAAGTTCTTGCGGGCAGACACATTGGACAAACTGCAGGAGAAGTTGCATGGGGGCAAAGGCTTGCCTTTTTATGCAGGGGTTTCTCCTGCAGGAACGCTGGTCGTCTACAAACGCAATGCTAATATGAGCCCCTCAGGCTTGATTCAGGTGGGTCCCTCTGCCTTTACTGTGGAGATTAGATTCAGTTTCATCCAGTATCCCAGAACTCCGTGAAGGGGAGAACGCTTTTTAATTTGTCTACCTAGTCTTTTGCCTGTCCAGACAAGGATTTTAGTACCTGGTGGCATTCCTGCCTCTCCATAAGCTTGTCCCTTTCAAGATGGACTCAATAACAGGAAATCTGATGGTTTAGCTTGTGCTTCAGGCCATTTGGGTCTTGGTGGCCCAAGTACAGGATCTCTCTCAAGATCTTTTTGGTGCTTTGGAACACTCCCTGCAGATGCATGACAGATAATACTTCTAAAGGAACGGCTGTTAGAGGCCACAAAAAGAATATTTTCCAAGGAAGTGTACACTGGGACAAAACTTTAAACTGAAACTGTAAACATTAAATGGCTTTTTGCTACAGCTCACTGTTAAGTCTTCACTAATAGCCTGTGTCCTCTCTGCAGAATATATGTTGTTCATCAAGGGACTTCATAATCCTAAGTTCAAAGTGAGCCCTTCCCCTGCAGTTTCATGCAGCTAACTTGGTGTTATGAATTGGTGGTAGGAACTGTATGGCTAGGATGAAGATATTTTTTAGTCAAAGGTATTCGTGGTTATAGTAATACCACTTTCCAGGAAGGCATATGAATTAGAAAATGAGAGTAAAATTTATTTTCATGACACTTTGCAGATATGGCACCCTCAGAAAGAGAAGCTAGCAGAGAGGAAAAATGTAGGGGGAGATTTCTTATTTTTAATAAAAGTTGATCAGTAAAAAGAGTCAAGACCTTATTTAGTAGTGTGTTAAATGTATTTGGCTTTTAGAAGGTATTATCAAGCAACCTGAAAGTAAAATGCAAGACTACCAAAACTTCCTGTTGACCACTAGGCATAAAGCCTGACATTCAGAAAGATGTTCTGTTTTTTCTCTCCCATGCTGTCAGTTACCACTACAACTCTAAATTTGAAGTTAGTCAACTCATCATACCTTAATTACAGTATCAAATGGCAGTATGGATAAGAAAAAAGCTGATAAAGCTTTTACAAGCTCTTTAGAGTTTTGTCCCAATGTATATGACATAAGTGTTCTTTCTTCTGTGATGCTAGGTGTTAATTAGGTTTGAGAATTTTATCCAAAATTGACCTTGAGTTTGGGAACCCATTTTTATTCAGGACTGTAGCATAAGTAAGGGACAGGAAAAATAAATGCTAGCTTCACTCTATCTAATTTCAGTGATTTCACATGCTCCTTTGGACTCTGGTTCTGTGTGAGAGTCTGAGTAGCATCTTAAATCTGTATTATAAAGATATAACGAGTTGTTTGAAGTTCTCCTGGGCAGTAAGGAAATTAGGAGTTCCCATTCTGAATTGCAATGCTTTTTTGAAAAGGACACTTGGAAGTCCCATGGAATGAAACGCCTCTCCAGAGGTGGTGAATTAGCATTCTTTTCACAAAATTTCCCTTTTCCACTTTTTTCAGGTTAATGATAAAAGGTATCCTCAGGCCAAACTGCTTTTGGGACAGATGGGGGCATTACATCCCGCCAATCGGCTAGCAGCTTATATCACAGGCAGGCTGCGACCCACAGTACTTGATATCTCAACCCTCAGTACTGTGATCTCCAAGGTAGCATCCAATGCTAAAGCAGCTGCTTCTGGGACACCATCAGTCCAGGTGCCCACAACATCAACTCCCAAAACTACATCTTCCACCAGCACTACTTCAACCCCCACTGTGACGACTCTGAAAACCCATGTCCCAGCACAGAGACAGATAGGTAGGTTGGAACTTATTACTGTGTTTTAAATTGCGTGAAGCTGAAGTAAAAAGCGAGTGTACAGCATTGCTGTTGATTTCTGTGCAACAGTGCATGCTGCCTTTGGCTGCATTGCCTACCTAAACTGCCTCTGCAATAAATAACCTCTTTAAAGCAGAACATTTTATTTTGACTTCAGAATAAGATTACAGATGTTGACTATTAGTTATTTTATTAATGCTACTAGAGCATATTTTCAAGAGACAAGGAAGAGTGGATGGAGACACGCTGAATGTTAAGCTTGGATCTTTGTTTTGAGAGTTTCCTTACTATGATGTTTAATTGCTTTTCATCAAACGTCGATTTAACTTAAAATGAGTAAAGGATCACTCTAATCTGTGGTTCTTCGCTGTTAGTTTTTCTGATGATGTTGCACTTATAATTAGAATTCTTGTGACCACCAAAGGTGCTTGAAGCAGCAGTGAAAGACAAGATGGTCCAAATCTGGATTAGCGAAACAACAGGTGTGCAGCCAATAACCACACCAGCCTGTAATCTCATTGGATTTCACAAGCTAAACAGGGTTGGACTTAGTGAGCACTTTGAGTTAAAAAAAAAAAAAAAAAGAGTATCAGAAGAAGGGTGTGGTACTTGTGTCTGAGTTGGTACTGAAATGGTTACCCCAGCATGGCAAGAGAGGAAGTTGCCTTTAACTATTACAGTTTGCATGTGTTAAAAAAAAAATAAAAAAAAAAAATCAAAATATCTAGTGCCCATCCACATATTCCCACACGTTAATTAAAGATCTGAAGAAGCTTTACAAGAAAAAAGGATGTTACCTGTGTCCTGGCAAAACTTTAATTTCCAATTGATTGTTTTGTTTCGTTTCTTTCTGCCTAAATTTTCATTGCCATGTAAGTGGGTGTGTTGTTTTTCTTGTCCTGTAATAAAACTTCTTGTTTTGTGTGTTTATGCAATATTAAAGAGCTGGCTCCATTTCATTGATGGGTGAAGTGATTGTTGCATATATGATGTAAGTGTTCTGGCATATTCTGGATTAAAAATGCTATATGCATAAATAACCACAATGTTTAAGTCGGGTTTGCTCATGATCTCTATGCTGTTGTACTCATCCGTAGGCATCTGGAGGGATGTAGAAGCAGTATTCTGATCCCTTGGAGAGCAAGGGATGAGGGGAAGGATCTTCCCAATAGTGATTACTTCCCATTGGTTAAATTTGTCCCATCCAGTCCTCAGTTGCATGAATGTCACTGCAACGAGAAGGGGACATGGCAGATTCTGTCTCCCTCCCGCCCCTTTCCCCTATGACTGTGTAAGATGTGGGTACAGTAGAAGGGGGATGGAAACCAAGAAGCAGTGAAAAGAGGAAGATCACACAAGCTGTTACAGGAAGAATTTGAGATTTAGAAAATAGTTCGAGCCCATTATTTCACTTAGGTGTTTGTTTTCCTGTACTGTGATTAGAATTGTCTGTTCATAGTTTCATGATAAAGAACGACCCCTCAAGATCTGATTCTTTTGTGCGCCTAGGAAGAAATGCAACAAAAAGCTATAGAAGTGGAATAAAGCAGATATATTTCTAATATGTAAGGCATGTTCAGGACTGTCATAAAGGTTTCAATTTAATTACAAGGTACAAAGAAAATGGAGGCTCAAATTCATGCTGAAATTACAATTGTAACACCTCATGAAAGGCAAAGAGGAAATCTATTAAAATTTTGACCTGCAAGTTTTTATTTGCAGCTGCCCGACCCTCACCTGGTGGTATGTTCGCACAGTTTGTGATGAACAAAGCCGGAGCTCTACAGCAGAAGATTCCTGCAGCAAACACGCGCCAGCCTCTGTCAGGGCCACAGAAGTTCAGTATCAAGCCTACCCCAATAATGGTTGCCGCTCCCGTGGTTCCGTCAAGGCCACCTCCAGCTCAATGCGCAGTCTCTCTTGGGGTCACTACAGCCACCACCACTTCTCCAGTTATCGTGGAAAGTACTAGCGTGGCAGCATCTACTGTGACCGCTCCTAGCCAAATGAGAGCTAATGAACCTGCCTGCTCTCCTCCTGCAATTACAGTCACAGCTGCTCCTGCAACACCTGGAATCAACACCTGTAGTACTCCCTCATCCACCACTCCTACTGCCACTGTGAACATGGCAAAAGCAACAGGGATTGTTGCACCAGTAGCAACCACATCATTCCCTAAAACTGTAGTAACAACACCAACTGTTACTTGTCCTGTTGTCACAACATCCATTTCTACAGTTGTACTAACAACAGCTACATCTGTGGTGACTACACCAACTTCTTCTGCTGGCTCTGTTCCGATTATTCTGTCAGGAGTTAATTCAAGTCCTTCACTGAATCCAAAAAGAGGTAAGGCATAGGTGCTTTGGGCTATTACTGCAAACACTTCCTTTTTTTTATTCTGCCTCCTTCCTAGCCGGAATACAGTCTGCAACTGTAGAACCCAATTTAAATATAGATTCACTTGCCTCGCCCTTCTTTCCAAAATGGATAAGAAACATAATCTCTTAAGTTGCTTGGTTTATTCCAGCCTGAGCTGGTAGAGGAGGAAGAAAATGTAGCTATCTGGTCAGTGACTGCTATGAAATGAGCTGGAAGTCTCACATAATTTCTTGGCCCATAGAAATGTATAGCACAACTATGATTGCTAGAATTTCATGCATGGCATAGAGTCCAAGCAGTAGGTATGGAGTTATTCTCTCGTCATTAACGTGGAAATCTTCTGAGTCATGGTTGAGAAATATCAATGGAACTGCATGAGAAAGACTGTTCTGGCCTGGTTGGTTCTATGTGTGTTCTGTGAATAAAAAGAGAAGAAAATGCTTTCAAACAAATTTAAAGAGATCAGTTGTTTCCAGAATATTTGTGCTTGTTTTTATTAAGGATAATGCTTGATTTGTAGGCTGTTCTCTTAAGCTGATTTTTATATAACTTTTTAAATGTTTTAGAAGATGCTACTCCACAAGCTGTAAGTAAGACTCCCCAGAAGATGTCTCCTGGAACAGAGAAACGTGTAGGACCTCGATTGTTGCTGATTCCAGTGCATCAGGCATCTCCTGCTTTGCGACCCCTAAACAATGCGCAGCTTGCTCAGAGGCAGAGGATGATTCTTCAGCCTCTCAGGAGCCCTGGTGCTGTGAACCTGTTCAGACATCCTAATGGGCAGATAATTCAGCTTGTCCCTCTGCATCAGTTTCGAGCTGCAGGTGCCCAACCCAGTGTGCAGCCAGTGATGTTCCGCAATCCAGGTACAAAGTCCAGTGTGTCTTTCTTGACTGACCAATGTGTTGCCCAGAAATTAACAATGTAATAAATGTCTGTGTGATGCTCCTTTCCCCTGCTGGAAGTAATTGAACAGACTCTAATTTGGTAATTAGGCCAAATAATTCTTAGGTAATTAATAGTGTAGTGATTCAGATGTAGTGCAACTTAAATATCATGGGTCTAAAATACAGAAAGTGCTGTTAATAGCTAAGTCACCAAAATCTGGGAGTTCTGTGCCACAAGTTAAAAGCGCCTCTGTGTGTGTGGCAGTGGAGCCATGTCCATTGATTGTACCATCATAACTTGAAAGAAATTCTCTTAAAAAGAATGAGCTGTTACCTGTGTCTCATTGGATGTGCTGCTATGTTTTTGTTTGGTTTGCAGGTTTGTTGGTGCTTTTACAGCAGATAGTCAGATCAAATGTTAAACTACAGTACAAAACTGCTGGGTTTTTTCTTCCTTAGAGTGTGAGAAGAAAAATAAGTTTGATTTTCAGCTGTTTCTCTAGTGCATAGTTGAAGACAGGGTTGGAAGAGTTAGAAATTGCAGGTATCTGACAAAAAATAGGTAGGATACTTGTTGAGCATCCTGTTGTACATATTTGTAAACAAAACATGTTTATAAACAAAATATACTTTAAAAGCTTCTTTACTTTCCAGTAGGATTTTTCTTCTGTCCTCCTTTTATAAAGAAGCATCTTGAGGAGAGGGAGGCAGAGTGATGTTGAAAAGAGAGGCGAGAGCAAGCACAGTAGATGACAAAACTGTGGGGAGGAGAGAAAATAATCCTGTGCCTTAGTAGAGGTTTGAGCATGATGTGTAGTAAAGAATCACTCAAAAAGTTCCTTGAATTCCTTTCTGGTTTGGGGCTTTTGCTGTACAAGAGAAACTAGTTGCCAGTGGTAGTATTTTTCCTCTTTGTTTTACGGAGTTCTGAAACGCTGCAGAAGAGTTCATTGAGGTGAAAAAGATTGTGGTATAATTGTGTAATCTTGTCATAGTTTTTCTCTGGGGAAGTTTTTTCTGAGGAAAAAAATAGGATTTTTAAATTAAATATTCTTTTCATACTTTTTTTCTATAAAATTCCCATTTTCCTGTTTTCCAGTTAATGGGAAGGTAAAACGCAGAGGACTTTAACTAAATGCAATGCCTTTTTTGATTAAAAAGCTTAATGCTAGAACTTACCATTGAATTTGTAGTTTTAGAGTAGCCACCTCATGTATTTTATTGGGGTGTTCCATATAAAAATTCAACAGTTTGTATGTCTTTATGCAGTACCAGCTCTTTCACTGAGAACTTTTGGTCAAATGCCTAATTACATTGTGATCCTTGAGAATGCTGGCTACTTCTAGTACAGCATCAAATAGTAAAATGAAAAAAAGTGCTTTGAGGAAGTATTAGTCAATGTTTTGTTTTCTTCACAGGATCTGTTGTAGGAATCCGCTTGCCTGCACCTTCTAAGCCTCCTGAGTCACCTGTGTCTCCCACTTCCTCTGTGTCTTCCGCTTCTCCTGCCACAAATTCAGCTGTACAAACTGCAGTACCCAAGTTATCCCCTACATCTAACCTAGCCACTCAAGCATCTTCTCTTCTTCCTTCAGTAACAAGTTTTGTGTCACAGGCAGGCACTCTGACTCTGAGGATCTCTCCTTCCGCTGCTAGCAGCGTGACAAATCAAACAGCTTCTGAGTCTAAAATAACCTGCAGCTCAGGTGGTCTGCCAGCTACCACTGCTAATCTCATACCTTTACAATCTGGTAGTTTTGCTTTACTTCAGCTCCCAGGACAGAAAACTGTGCCAAACTCCATTCTTCACCATTTTGCATCTCTTCAGATGAAGAAGGATTACAGGAAAATATGCAAGAAAGAGGACTCGGGTGCTGCTCAGCAGAAGGAGAATGGGAAGGCTTCACGCTCAGATGATGTTGAAGTTACAGAGTCCGAGGTCATAGTGTCAGACAGGAAACAAGAAGAAAATGAGTTGTCAGTTAACCAGTCAAATAATGTTCAAGAGTCAGCATCTGGCACAATTGCACCTGATAGAAATCCCACTGCGTTGGAGGTGGTGGAGAAGGACTCGAAGGTGCTAGAGAGTTCCTGTGATGATAGCTTTTCTTCTCAGCATGATGTTTCTGCAGATGTTGTATCATCTGACCATTCGTACATCAGTGAGAAGCCAAATGATGAGGAAGAACAAGGGGCTTCTGAGGAGAAAGAGGATTCTGTCAGTTCTGAAACTGTAGTGGAGGCTGTTTCAGCTAACTCCGAAACTGTTTGTGGGTCATCAGATCAGTCTCTGGTTGCTCCTCTGGATAATGCACATCCACAGAGTCTTGAGAATCAGAAGACTGCACAGCTGCAGAACCATGGGAAGGAACAAATACATGCTCAACAGGAAGAGAATCGAGTAAAAGAGCAGAAAGGAGATGCACAGACACGGATGAAGGAGGACAACAAGGCAAGTTCTGGGCAGTTGCAGAGTCAACAAGAGCAAGATACACAGCTGGAGAACAAGAAGGAACAGAGAGGGACTGAACTGTCTCAGAACAAACAAGACTGCCGGGGTGATGCTGTGCAGCCAGATCTGGAAAGGAAGGAGTACAAGGGCACTACAGAAGCAGAAAGCATAAGAGAGAAAAAAGGAAGCAAGTCTGAAACCAATTCTGCAAAAGAGCAGGATAATGCTTCAGGAGAAGAGCATACAGTCAATACTGAGGAAGGCAAAGCAAACATAGCTAGGCATGAAGGCAGTAACAACAAAGAACAAGATGCTTTTGATTCTCAGGAAGAAATGAAAATAGGTCATGATATTGTAACACATGTCAACAGTTCTTGGAGCAAAATATCTAGCATTGTACCCACTTTAGAAAATAAAAGCGAAGGAGACAACAAAGCTGATACATCTGAGAAGAGTGACCTCCTGACACCAGAACAGAAGCCACAGGAACCCAGGCATCACAAAAAGGGTTACATGCCCACTATTGATATAACCACTGATGATATGGAAGAGGAAGAAGAGGAAGATGATGATGAGGATGAAGAGGATGAAAAAACTGATGATTCTGCTGATGAGATGCTGGATGGTACTTCTGACTTCCCAAGTGAAGAGGAAGTAGATGTTGAAAAAGTGGTAAGCATTTAACTATTTATGAAGGCTTTTTTTTTTTTTTTTTAAATTGACCAACTAACGTCACAACCCATGGATTTGAAAGACACAGTATGATGTTTGTGTTCTGGACTTCAGTTTCTTTAGAAAGTCTAGATCGGGGTTCCAAGTGGAAATGTCTTTTATTTCTTCTTAGTTGCATGCTTTTTTAATAGGTAGCTTTGTAGTGGCCTTTTAGAAGTTGTCTGTTTTTCAGAGAACAGGAGTTACATTGAACAAGCTGTGATACAACCGTTGCATGTTGTCTTCCTCCAGTATTTAACTCAAGCAACTTGGTTCCTTGTAATACAACGTACAATCCTAAATGCGGTAGCCAATCTAGTATTTCTGTTATTTTAAGCTGTTTCCTTCTACCTAATTTTTGTAGCCCTTGATTAACATTTATTTATGGAAGGAATGTGAATCTCTCCTTAGATTCCTCTTGAAATTTAGTAATACATTTAAGTAGTCTGTGAAAGCTGTCATTCCGTATTCGATAGAAAACAAATTGCTGCAGAAGTCACAGAGTAAGTGTAAAACATTGTGGTTAGTATAGTTAAGATACGTTTAGATTTTAACGCTTGTAGAATTTCCATCAAATTTCACCCCAAAATTAAAAGAAAACAATCCCATGTGTAACTCCTTGATGTACTTTTTATATATAATTATGTAACTTAAGAAACAGTGCATCGTTACTTAAAATTTATGAAGTTGTGATTTTGCGAGTCAGTCAAATAGACGTTGAGATGAGATAAAAGTGGAAAGAGAAAGGTTAAACTGGAGAAGAATTGGGGAACAAACAAGTTAAAAATAGGGGAGATTATGTTAGTGTCTTCAGGAATTTGAAAGTATACAGTTCTTTTAGCCCTTTTGTGTTAATGTAGTCCTCTCACAGTTGAAAACCAAATTAGCCTTCTTTTTCTTCTAACCGTATCCAGAGTAACTCAATTGAGTTGGCAACTGTGGCTTTTAGAGAATCTATTTAATAAATTCCAGAAAAATTGACTGATCAGTTCATAATGTAGCTTGCTATTCTCAGGCAAGATGATAGCATCTCAGCTGCATGAAGGTGAGGAAACTGAAAGCAGATGTAATTTTTGGAAGTTCTTTTAAGCTGAAAACTGAGCTGTTGCTGTCTTGTCTTGAGTCGGATAGTGACAGTTTGGTAACTCCTGTATCCTTCAATAACTTCAGCAGAGTTATCATCAAGTTTTGAGAACCATGGTTAATTCATGCCTGATGCCAGATAAACTTTCCAGACAAGGTAGTCTTGGGAATCTGTTGGTAAGCCAATGGGTAATATAATGTCTAGGTCACAGAGTAGCTTGTTATCAGGGTTGATGTTTTAAAGATGTGTTTTCTTTTGTCCTGCAAAAGGATGATGAAACAAAAAAAATAATTATTAGAGATTATAAGAAATGTTTGTTTTGGAAGAAACTTACTATGCAGGTTTTGACCTGGTTTGGTTTGGGAAGTCCTATAAGGGTATGCCTTCACCATAAGCTCACACAACCATGAGTAAACTAGCTTTGGTTCTAGAGCAGTAAAGCTGAGGAATGAGATCTCAGAGGACCGTAAAAAACTGTCTGGAATTTGGGTGAGTTCTTGGTTTGTTAGTCTGTGCTGCCTGCAAGTTAAGTTAGCATGTCAATGCCTGATGGAGAATTCAGTTTTAAATTTAAATATGTAAGTGTCTTATTTTTCACTGGAATGTACTCTTATCAGCGTAGTGCTTACAAGACAGGCTGCACTGGTATTGTTTGTCAGACTGGATGAAGTCAGATCATATAAACAGACTACTAGCGGACATTCATCTGTTTCATTAAGCTAGTGGAAACATAGAAGTGAAGTGAACATGCATGTCTGCTAATACTTTTGTTTAGTGGAAATACTAATGATAGTTCTTTCACTACTAGTTTGGAATATGGACTGGTTTTAGTTGCTCAGTAAATAGCCATTAAAAACCCCAGAAAACTCCAGTGAGAGTTGGGATGATTGCTACTTACCTGTAGTAGCTATTACTGTTTCTTTTTTAGTACATTTCCTCATGTTGGTTCTCATTGCAGTAATGACTTCATTGTTCTTAATTTTGCATATCGATGCTCTTCAGATTACCTTCTTATCTTGTGCTAACTTTGTGTACTTAACTTAAGAGACTCTTGTAGACTCCTGTATTCAACAAAAAGAGAGAAGCTTCCTGAGATGGTATCTTTGCCCTTTTGCATTTCCTACCCTGAACTGCATCAGGAGAAGCTTAGGAGAGTTGATGATTGTGGATTTGGTGATATAAATGAAACCTTCTGAGAATATCTATATAAGCAAACTAATCAATATCAGGACCTGTTGTCTGAACAAATTCAAGTGTGATGGTCTGGGGCATGATGTTAAACTCTTGATCTCCAAGGCATGATGATTGCGTGCAAAATTCCTGTTGAGAATGACTGCTTGGCCTGGGCTGAGTCACAGACTGTGTCTGTGAGTTGTTCACATGAGTGCTTGTTGGCTTAAACCAAAACCATGCCAGGGGTTGTTCTAGTATTTTAATGCTACAGATAGAGTCCCATGGTCCCATTTAACTTAGTAGTCTAAACATAGCTTCTGTTTCTGGCAAGTTATTTTACTTTAAATGTTGTTAAAATGTGTTTTTCAATCATTCTTTTTCTGAGCCGAACATTAAAATGCTAAGGAACTATTATGAATTACTATAACATTGTAAGTTTAATAAAAAGTGCAAATGACATATTTTGTGGACCATTTAAGTTCTAATAGTCTCTTGCATGTTTTGGTACAGACCATGTGTGAAATCTGCAGACATTGTAGTATAGAAGGCAGATCCAGAAATGAGGCATTTGCTTGGGTAATGTCTAATGGCATCTGTTGTCATCTGCCCTCTTTCTTTCTCAGCATCATTGCTGAGGACCCTCTGCTATCAGGCAAATTGCTCTTTAGGAACCAGCAATAGGGGTGTAGGCTGTTGGTAACAGACAGATAAAAGTAAGAGGAGAGTGCTTAGAAACTGGTGTTGAAATGCAGAGAGGGAAAATTGCTGACATTTCTGTAGCAACTTTGGAACTTCTGTTGTAGTGCGGGATTGCTATTCTTGTGTCTCCATTCCTTAAGGTATTTTACTTTTACAAGCTCAAAGGCATTTACAAGTTTTATAACTCCAGGACGTGTGGAAAGACTGATCATAGAAAGGTAGGGCTTCCATAAGCATTTTAAAAGTTTTGCACCCAGACAAGAAGTCATGCTAGGCTTTGAATAGGCTTCAGCCTATGATGGGTTGGCAGTACTGACATAGGAATAGCTGTTCTTATGGCAGAACTTCAGTGAACTTCTGATGATCTTCACGATTGTGATATTTTTCCTGTTCTTAGAAACTTGCAGGTAGAGAGGAAAGATTTACCATCCTGAGCATTTTCCCCTTTGTTGTTAGATGCAAGAATGAGAAAAGTAATGTTTTTTGTTTTACATATGTCCACACTCAGGATTTGTAAACTTAAAGATGTGAAGTTCTTGGTGGACAGTGAAGAGTTTTTACTTCTATTTTCTTTCACGGGTCAGGTTTTGAATACCATTTTTCTAGTATAATAGCATGTAGAAAGTTCCACCATGAGAACAGCTCTAGCTGGATAATTACTATCAACCCTTTGGTTACCCCAGTGTAACTTGTCAGCACTCAAAAGCTTTATCATGATAGTGTTTCTACAGTAAGCTAATTTCCTTCTTCCCCCACGCCTGGATTGTAGCATCTTTTGAACTACCCTGCATGTCCCCCTTCCCTGCAGTGTAATGAAGTGCAAATGTAGTTTAGACAGAGTAGTCCTGCCCACTGAAGAAAAACAGTATGTGTCTCTTGCATGTAGAATCACAGCAATGATACTGTATAAAATGGAAAAGCTAGAGAAAATATCAGGGGGCTTCCAACATCAAGGAGGCTTTACGGATGACCCGGGAGAGCAGGCAAGAATGAGAAGTGTTCTATGTATAATGAAATACAACTATGTTGTCATAAAATGTAACCTGTTAAAATCACGTAACCCTGTACCTCTTGCACATGTAATATTTTCAACATAATGGTGTGTATCTACTCAGTAGTTCTGTAATTTAAATAGTATTTTTGTTTGAGTATTTTTTGTTCAGCCTTTTTTTTTTTCCCTCTGGCTTCATGATGCTTTTCCTTCTTTCGTCAGGACCTGGGGAGGATTAAAAAAAAGGCTGTGGAAGCAGCTATGCTACATGTTTACCTAGTGTAGCTCAACAGAAGGTCTGTGTCTGGAGAGGTGGTAGAATTTTGATATCTTCCAATTTCTTTTCTTCCGCTTTCCTTTCCCTAAACTCTTATCAGTTAGCAGACTTTTAATTTCAGATTCAAGCGTATGTTCTTCTCTGCTGAGGAATTCTTGGAATTTCGCCACTCTGGGTCCTCTGCCTCCTCTAGTTCACTCTGTGAACCCTGGCATAGCAATTAAGGACTTCTAGAAAATTTGGAAATCTTCAGTTGTGTTTTTGATTCTCCTGCCTTTCTGTGGCCTTGTGCTTTTCGGTGTCAATTACAGAATTGACTTAAAGGCAACTTGGATGCATCTGTTGTCTTAAGAACAAAATGACTTGATAAAAAGCATCCAAAAAGTTGCTCCTGTTCATTAAAACTGGAGCTTGACAAAGTCTGTAACAAGTAAAGCAAGCGTGAGGAGGATTTGTTGAAAAATTGCTGGCTGTTTGCGTAAGTGACATTCTTCAAGTGAGAATTTATACAGTAGAACTTGGATTCCTTAAGTTTCCTTAAGCATGTAGAGCCGCTCGACAGACATGAAACAAAGCTGCATCTGTTCACGGGCAGCATTTGAAAGCTGTTGAAATACCCATGCTGAAATGCAATGTAGTTTTAACTCAGTCACAATTTCAGTAGCCCCTGCATATGTGTTCTGGATCTTGACTGCACGCAGTATTTGGTTGGACCGCACCAAGGTCCCAGGGACATGGTGTTTCCTGACTTTCATTCTCCTGCTGTGTTGGGGAGAGTGGTGACATGTAGCTCCTGACCAGCCTGTCAGGTTCAAAGTGATGCACTGCTTTCTTGGTAAAGACAGTTCATTTTCTCTGTACTCTGCCTGGTCCCAGCGCTAACAAGTCTTGCTTCGTAGGAGAATATTTACAAGATGGAACAAATAAGGATTTTATAGACTTCATGCACAGAGAGTAACAGTACTTCCTTAAGTTTCTGCCAGTGTCAGTACCATACTTTCAAGGTCAGATGAGAATTTGTTTTACTTCTGTGCTGCTCTTTATACTCATAACAAAAACTGTCATGGCACAATAGAGATTCATAGCAGCTCCAAAGGAAAGCTGCAAGAAACCCCAGAAGTTAGTAGTAGTAGAATAACCTACTTATCTCCTTTCCAAATACAGAACTTGCCAGAGATCAGAGCTGCTTTCTTGGGCAGAGAAGAATGGTGTCTTTAAAGTTGGCACATGTTAAAAATATCTTTGAAAGGAAGAGTGAGATTGTTCTCTAAGGCTAGTAATTTCTCATCTAAGGTCACTCTCCTTGCTCTTCTCTTTCTTCTTCAAAAGACGTGACTTTTTACAAGCATAGAGATAGTAGGTAACGTGGGAGTGTGCATAGTAGATAACATGGAAGAGTGCATAGCAACCTGCAGAAGTAAGGATGCTTTTCTGTTCAGATCTAGCAGCTATAGCTGATAACCTGAGCATCACTTTTCTTTGTTTCAGCAGTAGTATCTCGATACCTCATAGCACAGGAAGAGGTGTCAGCTTCCCTGCAAATGAGTGGTTTAGAAGTTTATACCTCTTTCTACACAGAATCCATACTACCAACAATTTGTAGGACCCCTCATGATGTGAATGGAAGGTGATGGGAGACTTGGGAATACTTGAGAATGGTTTTACTCTGAGGGGAGGATGCTGCATGGTTTCATTCTTCTTAAAAAACCTGGAAGATTCTACAGGCAGTATTGCATACATGTGTGTGTATGTAGACACTAAAATATATGTACTATATATACACACTTTTTTATGTGTATATATATATATATATATATATGTATACACTCACTATATACTTTACTAAAGGCCACATTGCTACAAGGTATATGTTGCTGTACTTTACAAAGGTGATATCCCTAGTGTAGCCTTCAGTAAAGGAGAGCAAACTTGCTGAATTTTTCCGTACTGATTCTGTTTTCAGTTTTCTGTAGCCTTGATCACACAGCCATGGGAGATGATGTATTATTACACAAGGCTTAAAAAATACTAATAATTTTATGTGGCCGCATGATTCACAATGGTGGTCACACTGTGGTATCAGTAACTAAGGTGGCAATTTTTGCATTGTTCTTTGAGATAGCCCTGCTGTGAGTTGTGGGTTTCAGGGTTGTGTTTTTCTTCTTTTTTTCATTTAGAAAAGATTGTGTTTAGTCAGTATGAATAAGCCAAATACTGTATCAAACATTAGGTTATTAGAGATCCTCCTTCTCTGTCAAAAAGGAAATTACCAGCTAAGACTTACTGTCTGTTTGTAAATTGAGTCTCTTCAACATAGCTGCAAATTTCACAGGTGTAAGTTTCATGACTGATGATTGGAAATTTGTATCCTTAACCACTTGTTAGTTATGCTTGTGTGGTAATTTAGGCAGGTCGTGTTTGTTTTCATTATAGTGCCGTTTATAGCCTAATCTGTGGTCAGTTGTGTAAGTGCAACACTTTCTCCTTTCTAATAAGTGATTCTTAAAACAGCAGTGTGAGTTGCAGATAACTTGAAATAACCAGTACCATGAAAAGCATTTATTAGAGGCCACTTACTGATCCAGTATTGCACATTACTTTTTTTTTTTTTTTTCTCCCCTGTTCTGCACTTAGTGGTTTTTGTGATTAACTGTTTGCATCAATTTCAGGTAAGTATTCAGTGCAGTGAAGGAGATTGCAGCTCCTCAAAAAGAAAGAAGGACAAAGAGAAGGAAGGAAAGGCAGAAGAGAAGAATAGGAGGAGGACCAAGATTGGGTTAGTTCAGGGAACTGAGTGAAATAGAGTACAGAATGGCAGTATACATTTTCTTACTTAAGGAGGGGAAAGAGTTCTGCATTCTCTAGGCAGACCAAAGATTATAATATAAAAAACTTCAATAAAAACTGTAATACAAAAAATTGGTTGAATAAGGCTTGTTTTGTTCGGGGGGGGGAATCACCTGGTACTACAAATGGCCACAAGATTGATATATAACTCTTGTAGTTGATACAGCACTGCAGTTGTTCTCTATCTCTGTCTTCACAAATGGTAGCAAGTTTTCTTGGTCAGGCAAGCATGGAGAAAAAGTACTCTTCAGAACGTCATAAATATTTAAAATAATTCTTGGGCAACATTTTGGAAAGAGCCAAAATCATACTCTTCATCTTGTAAGCAGTTTACTGTATGACCAAAAGAAGCCTGGTTGTATGATGTTCTGACTGTTGCTATCTTCGGTATGAGAGACCGTTACCAAGATCACAACTATCTCAACATGTGTCAAAAAAATGTTAATTGGCAAGAGTTTACAGTAGTAGGTTGTAAAGGCAGTTTAATCTTATTTGAAAATGGAGGCAGGAAAGCCCTGCCCTGTGAGAGCTTTTTATCTCACCCATAGTAAAAGCATAAGTGACAGAGATGGATTTTTCCCTTACCAAAATTCATTTTGCAGAGTTGCTAGTGGGAGGAATTCCTAGAGGTGACAGTTAATATAACCACCTGCTTAGCACTGTTTATTGGCCAGTGTAGCTGGAGATGTTGATTCTTTAATGGTTCTTAATGTTATAATGTAATCTCTTTTGAGACAGAAGTGAAACTGTTTTGGCCTGAGCTCTATTGCTAAGTAGATACTCATTTTAAAAAACAAAACAAAAACTGTTCCAGGATGCGTGTGAATACAGTGAGGATGACGAGCAGGTGGACATTGAGACCGTGGAGGAGCTTTCAGAGAAGATTAACATTGCCCGTCTGAAGGCCACAGCTGCTAATATCCAACCTTCCAAACAGAAGTAAGCATCCTTGGAGAGCACTACAGTTTTGTATTTTATTGATAAGCTGGCGTTGAATGAACCCATTAAACAACAGGTTTAATGTGATGGTAAGATAAAGCAAGGCTTCTGTCAGGTCTTCCTGAGCACTGGTGCTTCCCAGTGTCTGTGAGGATGGGGCTGTCGGAACTAAGAGTAGATTTGAGGTGTCTTAGCCTTTTTTTTCCCCCTCCCCTCTAATTAATTTGTTCATGGGGATGTGTGTCTTGTAATGTAAAATTATTATGAGCGAATTGCCTCTCTTCCTGCAAACTGAATATCAGCAGGGTCATCTTTGTTTTAAATATGATTTTGCAAGCTTTGTTTATTCTTGCTGGTGGACTTGTTATTTTTAGGCAGGAGCAGTCATTGGTTTAATCCCTGATCCTGTAAATGAATGTTTCATCTTTGGGACCATTGCCCCAGCAAAGAAAGTATTTTCTTATTTACATATAGTCTGCCATGGTTGGATAGCTTGGCTTTTCTTTTTTTTTTTTTCCTTTTTCTTTTCTGTTTTTTTGTTTGTTTGTTTTTGTTACCGTTGTTGCCCTTGCATTTATAATGACAAAATGCAAAGTAAAAACATGGCTTACTTGAGGTATGTAAAGGTGGTCATGGCTATTTCTCAGCTGCACCAAACAGAAGAATGGGGAACGTTGCATCTTTAGTTCTTTGGGTTTGAAGAATTATTTTGTAGAAACTAAAAAATCTGTTTGGTGATATTATATACCTCCCAGATAGTTCTTTTTTTTTTTTTTTTTCTTCAAAGATACAGCTCAACTGTTATCCTTAGATGGTGACTTTGCTATAAATTGTGAAGATCTTTCAGTGAGAGAGAAAAACAGATGTCATGTTTTGTAAAAAATAATTCTTTCAAATGTGTATTGTTCTTTGTTTTCTTGACGCTCCTGAGATATGAGGAAGCTGTTAATTTATATTAGGATAGTAATAAATGTGAGGATTTTGGTTAGTTGTTCCTGGTGGGGGAGGGATTGCTCTGTATTGAATCTGTGTTTTTTAAAAAAAGAACCAAAACGTGATAGAAAAAAAATACTTTCTGTAGCTAACAGTCAGAGGCTGAATTTATTCTCTTTGGCATATAGTGAAATAGTTTGTGTTTTGCACTATGGGTTAATTTTACAGCATTCAGAACAGCTCAATTTTTTCCAGGATGATGGCATTGGAGATAGAGTTCACTTTCTTGAGAAAGCTCAACAGTGTGCTGCTTTCATGTAGTTATAGAAGGAAGAGTTAATTTCAAGGGATAAAAATGAGCAATTATAGGCTGTTGGAATGTAGTTAATGAGGATAGAGTGCATGAGATGAGTAGTGTTGGGAAAAACTTTTTACCTTTCTTCCAGATACCATGCTCGTAATTCTTCGGATGAAAAATTATCAGACAAACCTACGAAGGTATATGTTTGCTCTCCTCTTTCCTTTTGGTATCACACCTCCATTTTAAAGATAAACTTTCATCTCAAGTGCAACTCTTAACGCGATTTATCTACCTTCCATATATTTATGATTAAATGCAAGAAACCAGATGTGTATGTGGGGGGAAGGGGCTTAGTCAAAATCTCATTAAAGAAAAAGGACTGCTACTGGCATTGGTGGGTTTCAGATTCAGCTTTATGTACGAGAGGAATATCTGCCTCTTATTTATTAGTACATTTGCCTAGGTTTTGTGTTCTTGGCATAAATAATTTTTACAGCACACATAAAATAATTAACAACTGAGAAATGTTTTCATGTGTCAAAGAAGACAGTGTGTAGGATTATATAGGCACAGCACTGGGCGAAGGATTTCTGAAAACAATAGTTTAAAGAATACTTATTTAGGCAAGTTAAAGATAATGCAGAATCCTTTCAAACCAAAACTCATTGCAATCCTTCTGAAGCTTGTGCTGTATTTTAGGGTGGCTTTGAAGCCAGTTTCACTAACCGTCCATGATAACTACCTGTGGTGTACTTTGATGTCAGATGTAGAGCTACCTGCTGGGGTGGGGTGGGGCTTTGAGGTGGGGTGTGAGCCTGGTGAATATCTTATACATTAGAGCAGACTGGTATGCGTGCTTTTGCTTGAGATGGAGATGGGTTCCAGGATGCTCTGCCTGCTTCGCCTTCTCCATGCAATCTTCTCTCTGCCCTTGAAGTTACGGCATGAGGCCCTTCCTTGAAAGGAACCTAATGCCCAACCCAAGAGCAGATGCAGTTGCAGCCTTACTGTGCTCAGTCTGCCTACGAGGGCAAAAATGGATGTCAAGAGCCAGGTTTCAGGAGACAGTCTTCAGATTCCTCCTAAGGCCAACAGGCTCAGAAATAGCGTTACTGGACCTGAGGAGTCTTTCCACTGATTCACCGGGATTCGGAGCAGACCTGAAATGATGTAAAAACCACGTTAATACTACATTTTAAGTATTACTTCATCATGAAATAAATAGCATAATTGTACAAAACCTGTAGGAGTAATGATGAAATAACAAACTTTCAAATCTGTAGAGATTAGTAATTATGCTTATTGCCTGTCAACCTTTTTGGAAACTTAAGCAAATTCAAAATCAGAGCCTGTCTCTGACGCTGTTTCTTGGCAGATGTCTGGGGTGATAAGTTTCAATGCCGTCTTTCACATTCTTACCTACAACGTCTCTTGGCCCCAACCCATAGGTACCCATGAAACAAAACAGAAATCAAACTAGTTTAACTCCAGGGAAAAATTCAAGCGTCCTATATTTGATGTGATTGCTTCATTCATTAGTAGACTTTATTGACAAGCAAACAACAAAAAAATTTGGCTCAAACGTGATCTCGCTGTAATCCTGTGGTTTACCTAATTAGCCTTGTATTGCAAAAAAAAAAAAAAAGCTTATGAATAGAAGGGACTGCTCATGATCTTCTCCTTTAAGGTTGATATGATTATGTTGGTCATTTCTTGTTGGTCAGCATTTCATGCTTATTGCGTGTGCTTCTGACGCTGAACTTTCATGAAGACATAGTAGCAGAATAGCATGACGTGAAATCTTCAGGTGTCTGTAGAAACCTTGTAAATCAGGCATGCCTTTGAACATTGCCATTACATTACCTTTTTTATTTAAACTGGTCAATACGGTTACTTCTCCAGCAGAAACGTCAATTCCGGAACAGAAAGCTGAAGACTGAGGCAGAAGCCTTTGCTCATTACCGCCAGACACACACAGCAAATGAACGCCGGCGACGTAATGAAATGAGAGATCTCTTTGAAAAGTTGAAGAGAACTCTGGGGTTACACAACCTTCCCAAGGTCTCCAAATCCTACATTCTCAAGCAAGTAAGTATTCTGAAACTTAAGTGAGGAGAATAATTTAATCTGGACAGAGTAATTAAGCTAGTATGAACTCTTCGAGTGAGTCCCAGTGATACTGTGAATAGAGAACTTCTGTTAACCTTTACAGGACTCTCTAGAATAAAACAATATCGGAACGAATCTGTATGTCTAAAAGCTTAATCTTGGTGACACAGATGCATGTTTTCAGATTAGCCCTCTCCTTGTTGTATTCTTTGTGAATTTAACCATGGAAGGTTATGTGTTAATTCCTTAGTGGTTTACTGTGTACATCAGGCAATTTGAAATACATTGAAGACTGACTTCTTTTAATGTATGGGAAGACAGCATTTCATTAAGTAGTGTACTGACATTAAAAACTTAATTGTAAAGATATAAATGACAGGAAACAAAACATAAGTTGTAGATACATAATTATGCTTATCAGCTGTACCTTGAAATTGTGGGATAAAAGTTGGGGTTTTTCTTTAAAATAGCTGCACTTTGGAGGAAGGACGGATGAGATGTTTATCACTTTACAGCTTGCATTTAGGAAAAGCTGGCATTACATGGTACTGCACATGCTTTCTCTGAGTTCTAGTTTCTCAAGAAGATGAAGATGTCTAAATTCTGTAAAGGTTTCTGGGAGGGAATATTATTTTATTATTTTGTGTATCATTTGTTTATAAATCAGTTCCCTGACACTTTTCTAGGCCTATGAAGAAATCCAAGGATTGACTGATCAGGCAGATAAACTTATTGGACAGAAGAACTTACTGACACGCAAACAAGATGTTTTGATTCGAAAAGTATCCACGCTTTCAGGTGAGACTGTTCTTGGGTATGGACTAGTTGGAATAATGAAAGAAAAGGCTTTTAAGAATGGGAGGGAGTGTAGTAATCCTCTGTGGATCCAGGTGAGTCAGTAGTTCACATAAAAATTAGACTCTTGATGCCAAACAAAGACCTGCTAAGCTCTGACTCAGTGATACACTCATCATGCTGATAAGAACTGCTTTTGTTTTCCTTTATGCCTAAAGGAAGTGTAGAATGATCTCTGTGCTGCAAGCCACACAGGCTTGGGTTCCTGTGCATTGGGTATGCTTTAGTGGGGGGGAAGTCACTTCATTCTGTTGTTGGTCACTTGCTGAAAAGGCTTTTCTGCTTAGTGCTTCACAAGTGTACACAGCTGTCTTTGATCAATACTAAAACCTGTGACTCCTTTGGTCAACTTTGCAAATAACTATCCTTGTAGTGCTTTTCTGAGAACTAGTGTCTAGAAGAAGGCAGCTCTGTCCATAGAACAAAATTTCAGTATATGCTTAGCTGCTACTCATCTAGGCATTTCAAGACAAAAACTGTGTTGTATTTATTGTGTCTTTCTGTCTTATTTGGAGGTGTAGGAAAGCTGTGACACATATTCAGCCAATGCCAAAATGTGTGTGAACAAACAAAACATTAAATTATTCTTGTAATCTTCTTACTGTCTGGGAATAAAAACGGGAGACTACCTGTAAAGTAGAAATGAAGGATACTTAAATCTTGTGTATTTATGTCAATCAGGTCATGTATATTTGAGGTACTTGGTAAAAAAAAAAAAAAAATTAAAAGTAAAAAGTGTTTTAGTGAACCCTCATCTTAATCCAGAAACGTATGATGGGATTTTGGCGCAGGGAATGAAAGCAAATAACTTCACTAAGTAGTTTTCTGATCATTTGCATTCCTAGTGAAGTACCTCAAAACTGATGAGGAAAAAATCCTCTCTCAGGAGAGTTAGTTAAATATAGACTGAATTAAAGATAAACCATGATGTTAGAACATAAATACTAAGCAGGAAACAAGCCAGTATAGTTATTTCAACTTTGATCATATTAAGTTGTGTGCATCTGCAGAAAACAAATTATTTGTAAAATCTTTGTGTTTGTTCAAGGTTACAATTTTCATGTCAATGGTAAACTCTATGTGAGTTTACCTCTAAATGTTGTGTGAGTAACAGGGTCCATTAGTCCAAAAAATTTCATACCAGGTAAGGGTAACATTTTGTCTGGTGGTCATACCTTTGTCATTAGGAGATGTGAGGGTTTTTTGACAGCTGTGGATATTTTCAAATGGTACTTGTTCAGCAAGAACGTAGTGCTTGTCCAAGCTGATTTCTGTTCATCAGACTTGCAGATAAATTCTAAAATGTATGGTTGTTTCTGAAGGAAAAAACCACAAACTTGGAATAAATAGGTAATGACTTCCCTGTTATTAAGAATGCTATTTACTTGGTGGGGGTGGTGGTTATCTATTGTATAGTAGTTTGAATGGTGTCAGCTTAATAGATTTTTAGTTCTGTCTTCACCTTTTTAGTTTTGTAAAGAGTTTAAAGATGGGTTGACTCTCTGATAATTTTTCTGTAGGGAAGACAGAAGAGGTTGTCCTGAAGAAGCTAGAATATATTTATGCCAAACAAAAAGCAGTAGAAGCACAAAAAAAAAAGAAACAACCTGAGCCAGAGGAATCTGTTGTAACCTCAGCTGCGAGCACACAGCAAGAAGGATCTTCTGCTCCTTCCAGAGAGCCGGCCCAAATGACTATGACAAATAGAAGAGGGAAGCCATTGATACTCGCCAGAAAAGGAGTCCGTGCCACAGGTGGGCTAAAAGCGATAAACATTTTGCGTAAAGGGGAGACAGACATTGAAGCAGCACCCCACGGGAGAGGAAAATGCTAGCCTGCTTATGCAGGCAACTTCATTCTTGAAGCAGAACTGAGTATAGGACCAGAAGTGTCCATCCAATAGGTGTAGAAACCATTTGTTTTCAGTAAGGATGAGACCAGCACTACCAAGGTCTTCAGATGAACGTGACTTTTGAGTTTCAGAATGATGGGAAGTAAATTCCTATTAAGTTGTCCTTTGGTCTCATGGAGTTTCATTGCAATCCTGCAGTAATTTCTGAGAGTCAAAGGTGGTGGTTCTTCTGCTGCTGACTCAAAACCTGAAGCTCAACCCCCAGAATACTGGAGTTGCTAGAACAGATTCAGTTTTTAAAACATCCCTCCCCAAACAAGCTAGCTCTCAAGGTGGTATAAGACTTGCTCTTAAATTAAATGACAGAATTGTCAGACACTTGAGAATTTCTTTGGAGCTGAGCACTTATGGAGAAGTATTAGGCATTTATGGAGACTTCCACACCATAAATATAGGAAGGAACAAAAGAATGGCAGAAATCCAAACTTCCACGGTAGCACCACTATAATACTCTGCAGGGATCTGGTGATATTTCTTATTTTGGTAATAAATAATACATAGACCTTACTTGAAGTGGTTTTGGGCTTTTATAAACGACCTATCATTCTGGTTTCCCAAGCCTCATTTTTGTCCAGTCCTGGGGAAGTTTGGCATCAGAATTGATGTAGTGAGAGAACTTCCTTTCTTTCTTTGGACTGAACAAATCCCCTTTGTACTTTCAGCAAGACTGCTCTGATATGTCATCAGGATGCCGCTCTGGAGACCTAGGGTTGTTACACTGCACAAAGAGATAGTACAGACTGGCTCTAGCTGTGTAGTTGAGATTCCTGGAGCCTGCGTAGCTCCTGTAGCAGCTTTCTAATCTAGGGTTTGTAAACCTTCTGTTTGGAGTTCCTTGCACAACTGTACTTAACCCTGGATTGCAGGATATCATTTGCCATCAGGGGTGCCATGCCAGAATAAATTACTGATTTATATATTTCTTTTTTACAGAGGATACCTCATCCTCTCTTACACTAACTGCTGCAAGCCTAGTGATGACTCCACAGGGGCAAGTGCTTACATTGAAGAGCCCACTGGTACCAGGGCAGGTAGCAGCTGTTCCTTCCACACTATTGCAAGCTGAATTAAAGCCTCGAGCTGTCAGTACTGCCATGACAGCACAGCCAGGTATGATCATGTGAGAACATGTTAATGAAAATCAGTATAATGCTGTTCATAGATGTGCATAGCAGTTTACAAAGTAACGTGTTATTTAATTTTTCCTTTAATTTTTGGGGGTTTTTTTACAACTTAACTGACTGAGGTAGAACCTGACTCTGATAAGGGAGATTTGATATAATTAACTCAAAACTATCAGTGTATCAACAGTTAAGTAAAATCTGTTAAATTTTCACTATTCCCAAATTAGGGAAACATAGGGAAGATTTCTTAATCACCTAACCAATCTATATTTCTATTTTTTACCACTTTCAGAATGGTATTACAGTGTAAAGTCTTGCCTAGAAGTACAAGGCTCTTATTTTCCAGGCTTAACTGACTATCTGAAAGACTCTTGTTTCCACCTGACCCCCCCTTCCCCTTTTCTTGCATAAGGTATTGCTTCTGTGATGATTCAGCTGCCAGGATCAACAGTTCCTGTCCAAGTAAAAGGAATCCTTACTAACTCTGCCATTCCCATTACACTGTCAACTGTTGCTGGAAACCCAGTGCCCTCAACAGTAGTATCAGCTACAGAGCCCCGTTCAGGTAGGCTGTTTTTTATGGATCTTTTTGCTTGCATGCAAAGCATATCCTTGCAAAAATGAAGGTAAATTGTTTTCTCTCTGGGAAGTAATGATAGGTATTATTGTCTGGGTATTCAAAGAAAATCATTATTAAATGTTCTGAACAGTTTAGAGGGGCCTCTAGGGGATTGTAGATGAGAGCTTTTTAACTTTCCATCACCTCACTGAGCCTCTTTGCCCTCAGCAAAATCAGAGTAAGTGGGAACTGGAGTGTCTCTGTGGTGTAATGCATCCTACTGGGGAAGCTGCAGTGCAAAGTGGTGGTGGGGCTGTTGAAAATCTTTGCCTGTTACGTCCAGGCTCTTACCGTGGCACAGCCCTTTCCCATAACCCTGCCAGCTCTGCTGCTGGTTGGAGAGATGTTTTTCAAGACTGAGTACTGTACATTGGGTCTAGGCATGGGGTGGTTCCTTCCGATAGTCTGCTGCTTGCTGTCTGTTCTGTTAAAAGCAAGCCACTCACTTTCTGCTTCGTTCTTGTCATTTGGTCATAATGAAAAAGTAAAGTTCACTTCAGGTTTGGGGCTGGGAAAAATCTGAGTGCTATAAATAGGAAACTGCTTGGAGGCAAAAAGTAATCGCTCAGTCCCTGAAATGCCTCTGTCTGTTGTGCACAAAACCAGTATTGCAAACTGTGAGCATAGAAATAAAGCATGAAAAAACAGTAAGAGAGAAAATTGTCATTCTATTTTCCCTGTGCATCACCATCAGAATTGTAAGCATTACAGTTACTTACATTTGTGCCAGCCCGCTAAAGGAAGGGACTGAGTAGGTGGTTCTGGGATAATAGATGTGAAGCTTGCTCTTGTTCTGCAAGTTGAAAGTTAAGCTATTAGTGTTTTAAAGCTTCACTTGACCAAAACTGGGTAAGCAGTTTAAATTGTAAATAGCAGCTTACTTGAGGAAGACCTGAAAGTGAGCAAATTATATTTAATTAGGAATTACCTTGCAGTTAGCATGGATCCTGATGGATGCTGCTTTGTTTGATTTTGCAGAAAGCGAAGATTCATTCATGATGCCAAAGATTGTTAATGTAACATCACTGGCTGCTGAGGGAAGCATGAGTCTCAACCTGAACAGAAACAAAAATTCTAATGTAACAACAGCTGCAGGTACTCAGGCTTCTGAGAAATCCTTGGTTGTAGCACCCCTTGAAAGTAGGAAGAGCGATAGCATCCTTTCAGAAGAAAAAGCCAAACCATGTCCTGGAGATAGTGGCGGAGATGGAAGAAACACCACAGGTCCCACAAAAGTTTTCTTTGAAAATAAAGATGGCTTTTCACAGCTCCGGAACGTATCGTGTACAAAGGAACCTCCAGAGTCCTTTAGCAAAAAGCTGTGCATGGGTGAGTTCGTAGGAAGCCAAGCCAGGAGGAAAGACGGTGATCCTGCAGGGGAAAGATTAAAATCTAAAGAATTGCCTTTCCGCAAGCTGCAGATCAAAGATTCCAGGATAGAAATGGAATTGAGGAAAGTAGCGTCTGCAATGGAGGAAGCAGAACTGGATGCAAGTGAGTTACTGAGCAGCATTGAGGAGAGCGATGACACTGATGAAACCCTCACTTCACTGCTCAATGAGATTGCCTTCCTCAATCAGCAATTGAACGATGATGCTTCAGCTATGTCAGAACTACCCAGCACTCTCAACTCAGATTTCTCTCGTGAAGATGCAGAAGCTCGTCGGGGAACAGCCAGTGATCTTGCTGCTGCAGATGGGTCTTCCTTCCAGTTTGGCCATTTGGGAGGCAGTTTTAAGGACCTTTCTGAAGTTCGAGGAGGGGGTGGCTCTATAAGCCCTCTCCTGCTGCACCTGGAAGATGATGATCTTACTGATGGGGACAAGAACTCTGGCGAGCCTTCATCAGAAGCAGATGTTTTAAAGATAGTAATAGGTGCCGAAATGAAGGATCCACTTCCCAATCTGTCCGGAACCAGTGGTGGGAATGGCAAAACTGTAACAACCTTGGCAGAGACCACTAATGTGACTCCACCAGTTTTGCAGATGAAAACTAATCCGGAAGCTAGTAATGTGGACACTTTGTGGAGGCCCATGCCCAAGCTGGCACCACTTGGCTTAAAAGTGGCAAGTCTGCCAGTGGACTCAGAAGGGCAGAGTAATAAAGTGATGCCCTTATTGGCACCTGTAGTTGCAAAACTGGCACCCAGTGGGGTAAAAACTTCATTACCTGCAACTGTTCAAGAAGGACAGGATAACAAAGTGATGCCCACTTTAGCACCTGTGGTTACGAAATTGAATACTACTGGGACCTTGCCTTCAAATTCAGCAGGCAAATAAATGCATATATTTTTTATCAGAGACTGGAATGGAGATCTGGAGCAGTGTGAACCAGCGTCAGAGTTCAGCAACCTCCCTGTCTGCAACATTCATTTTCTGTATGGCATCAGCACTCTGTTCATCTGAGGGCAGGCCCCAAATTGAGAAATAAGTGCTACGAAACTTTAAGCATGTTGAGATATTTTTACCTCACTGTTGTATTCTGGGTGTTCTCCTTCCCTTTCACAAAACAAGGAAGATGACCTATAACCATTGCTGGGCACATGGTATCCTTCCAAAATTGGGTCCTTCACAGAAATAGTTTGTCAAAGGACTGAGAAACCTAGGCTATTGAAAGAGATTTCTTCCCCCCACCCACGACACACCACCACCACCCCCAGTAGGGAGACAGCTGTCTTGTTGGGGGGAAAAAAAAATCTAGATTGCTTGTTTTTGTACCAGGCAAATTACCTATGCAGAAATGGGATTGTTCGCATTTGCTGGTTTTAATGTTTGCAGAATATGATGAATGTGCAGAAATGAGATTGCGGTTACTCTCAAACTTGTTACCTAGAGCAACTGAAAGGAAATCTGAGACTGCGCAGAGGGCTGAAGTGAAAAGTTTTTGTTCTTTGGTGCTAGATAGTTCTCTGGCAGAGACTCTTTTTAGGAGCTTATGCACAGAAGATTTTAACAAACATCTATAACTCTCAATACCTGGGGAAGAAAATTATATTTCCCAGTGTAATTAGAAGTAGGACAGTATGTTAATTTCAATAAAACTACTAAAAATACCCCCTCACTTCTGCCTCCTGCCCCTATACAAATACTCCCTCCTTTGATGCTTAGGGCATCTGGAAGGAAATTTACAGAGAGTAGAAAGAAATTTGGGCACGCTATTGCTACGTCTTTAAATACATTGCTGAAGTAGCTTGAGTGTTTTCCCAGTTCTTGTTTTCTTTCCTCTTGTCATTCTTCAAGATGTATTTGGTGGCTAGGAATGTTAATAGGAAGTGTTGCTTCATAAAAACTACAGAACGCTTTCAGGACTGTTGTAGCCTAGCATAAATGAGCGAGGTGTATATGTGAATGTGTATATGAAAATATGTGTATATCTTTCCAAACCTTCAATTTCTTTCTAAATTCAGGAAAGGTACTCAGAGGTTTCTCACTGCATTTGCACAAGCTGTGTATAGCAAAAAAGTCAACAAAAATGCTCATTACCAGGGAAATAGGGCAGTATTGAATCACAAGATGTATTTTTTATTCTTCTCTGCCACTGCTTACTCAATAACCTGTAGATACTCTTCGCTGTTCAGCTGTTGGATGTGAAGGGCCTACAGAGACTGTAAAGATATTTATATTTTTGTACACAATTTTTGTTTTCATAGTTTTCCTGACAAATGAAATTTTCAGCCTAGGAGAGATGATTTGTTAATGAGTGTATACACAATCTTTTCCTATCAAGTTTGTAAATATGAGTTATGGTGCGCTTGAGGGGCTTCTTAACTGCTCCGAAAAGGTAAAAAACGTTGCCAGGAAAATGATACAGAATTTGGTGGTGCATTTTGCTTTATGTTTAGGAATGTAATCCCCTGTCTTACTGTTCCAGTAACAGCAGATGGGATTTCCCCCCGCCCCGAAATTCCCCATCTTTGGTGATGCAGTAATGCAGGAATTTGATCTTTCCAGCACTGAGGTTGTGCGGGTGTCGAGAGTGATGTTCTTCCACAGTTAGGGAGCAGTGTTTATACACAGCACAGCCGTACGCCCTGTTCAGTAAGCTGCATCTTCTGGATCTGCGTCTAGGTTAGATCCACCGTGGGATACATGTACCTTGGGTGTTTCCTTGTCTTTTTTATGATTTTATATTATGCTGCAGAGGAGAGAAACCCTTCAAGCTTGGTATGTGTAAAGTTACTCCAGAGCCTACATAAAAAAGGTTCTTCATCTGGCCATTCTAAATGGTGTGTTTTAAAGCAGTTACCTATAACTCTTTATTGCCTTTTGCATATTTACTATTTTAATATTTGATACAAGTCCTGTATTAGTGATTTGGAAAAGAGAGTATAGGTCAGAATGAGAGTCATGCAGGGTCTTACAGTAGTCACTGAATGCCTTAGAAAAGGGAATTTACAGTATGAATAAGTATTTAGGCATAGGTTGCTTATTTATTAAACAATTTTAACCTTACTTTAAATCAGTGGAAATCTGGAGTAACTAAAGTAGTTTAGCAGCACTACATCAGACTTAAATTTATGTACCTGGGAATCTGGTTCTGAGCATTTCTAACAGCCTGAAGTTGCTTATTTTTTTATCTATGGCAGCTTGTTTTGCCAATAGATTTCATTCCTCCTATGTGTGAACCAGCAACCAGAACTGTGCTGCGATTCCTTTCAAACTCATCACTGACCTTTCTTTCTGCACCCCATCCTTTCATGGTTCCAAATGGCTAATTTTAATTGCAGAATTGTGTGAGAATCATATCTGAATAGTTTTTAAAAGTATGTGTGCTTTGCACACTTCTGTGGGACAGAGAAAGCTGTAACATGAAAACCATTCAAATATTATCTAAAATAAATGCTGTACTTTTGAGGATGTTTTGTCCATTATCAAGGTAATGGAAAATGCCTGGATATATTTACTGTTTGGCACTGGGCAGTAAGAAATTTTACTGCAATAAAAATGTACTGTGTAAAGATGACAGCAAAAATTTTTGGTTCCTGAACATGATTACTAAATTAACTAAGAACAGACCCCAAATTTGGCTGCAAAAAGCAGTAGTTGGTGCAGTTCCAAGAAGGATCTATGATGGGTTCTACCAGGCAACAAAGCATGTTTGAAATGCTCTTAGTTTTTGCTCTCCTTGTTCCACCGTCTCATGTCTGCAGCTTAGTATTTTGCTATGAATTTAAATGCTGACTCTTCTTTTTTTTTTTTTTCGCTCTTCCCTCAAGCTCCCATTGGTTTGGAACAAACCTTTTAAAAATGATATATATATGCTGTCTTTTGAGGCAATAATGAAAGAATATGACATGTAATGAAAAGATTTTAGAGTTGGGAGAACAAAGGAAGCCCCTGCAAGGCGCACGTTCTTACTAGACCAAGAGACCTGGAGATTTTGGTTTTTTACACATCTGTAAATAGACTGGAATGTTTTTAAGAATATAATGAAATGTCAGATTTAGCTTTTTTCCTTTTATATATTAAAATATATCTTTCCCTCTTTTCTGCTTTTGAAAAATTGATATTTTTGTAGAAATCTAACAGTACAGGACTCTTAAATAACTGTATGTGAGGGACAAAGTGTAAAACTAAAATAAACCAATCGAGGTCGACTAGAAACTGGCTTTGAAAGTTTATTACAGGGAGGGAGAGGGAGCAGAAATGCCGTGGTGGCGTGCTGTTGGTGACAGGTAGCATTGGACCTGAGCAGATGACACACACATATGCTCTGGGGCAGAAGTTTTGGCAACGCAAACATCTGGGTTTTGGTTCAAGTAGTCGGACAACTCGGAGGAGATTTCTCTCTTTAGTCTTGAGCAGTATGCAGGAAATGTCATTGGTTGTAAAAAGGGATTTTGACTTGGTAAATGCAGAAAAGCTACTGAAGGGGCTTTATTTTCACCAGTCGCATCTGAAGCAGGAAGCCAATGGTGTTAACATTTAGTCGTGGCACAAAAAGAAAAAAAAAACCAAGAGTTGAAGATAAAGTCCACATAAAATTACTCTCCAGTCTCCCTTCCCCAACCCCAAACTTAGGTTAATCCTTTGTATCTGTTTCCTTTAGAGAAGTTGTACAACACAGCTGTCTTTATGGGAACAAGTTGGAAGATCTGTCTCCAAGTGAAGTGTCAGAGGAGATGCTTTTTCAGAATAGATAAAATGCCTGTAACAAGTGACCGTCTATTGCTTCCATATCCATTAAATGGAAGATATCACACTTGCTAAATGGTTTTGTCTTGTTTTTTTGTTTTGTTTTGTTTTTTAAATAGTAAACATCTACGAATAAGCACGTTTGACTTACAGACCTGAGACAAGAAAATACAACGAAGAGAACAATTACGCATGAGGGTAAGTGATGGACTGGAGAAGAGATGTCGCAGAATTTTTTTAATTTTTTTTTTTTAAGAGGAAGATGAGCTCTCACAGGAGAGAATCAATAAAAATGGTGGGTGATACAGTCAGGGTAATGTATTTCTGAAAACTTCTGATGAAACCCTTCAGCAAGGCCACATCCCATTACTCCTTATTTTAAGGAGTAAAGTTCCTTCCTGGAATAGAAAGGAACATAAGCGTAAGGTATATCCAGCCAGGCTTGCAATGGAAAGAACCTATCAATAGAGTCCCATGATGGTCTGTGCTGGGGACGTACATTTTCCAGCATGTTCATTGTGTTCTTGGAAACACAGATGATGGTACAGACAAGCTCAGTTGACTAGTGGACTGTGAAACGTTGCAGGGAGCCTTTGCAATAACTGATTTAAGTCCATGAATGCAGCCCAAAAATGTGCAGAGGACCAGTTTGTCCATAAATGGCAACAAATGGAATCTAAATTAATTACTGACATTTGGGATTGTATTGGGTTTGTGTAGCAAGGTTTTGGTAGTGGGGGAGGCTACAGGGGTGGCTTCTGTGAGAAGCTGCTGGAAGCTTCCTCTATGTCTGACAGAGCCAATGCCAGCCGGCTCCAAGATGGATCCGCCTCTGGCCCAGGCTGAGCCCATCAGCGATGGTGGTAGCGCCTCTGGGAGAACAGATTTAAGAGAGGGAAAAAGATGCTGCAGCACAGAAAATTCAGCCAGAGAGAGGAGTGAGAAGACGTGAGAGAAACAACCCTGCAGACCCCCAGGTCAGTGAAGGACGAGGGGGAGGAGGTGCTCCAGGCGCCGGAGCGAAGATTCCCCTGCAGCCTGTGGTGAAGACCCTGGTGAGGCAGGCTGTCCCCCTGCAGTCCAAGGAGGTCCACGGGGGAGCAGATCTCCACCTGCAGCCCGGGGAGGACCCCACGCTGGAGCAGGTGGGTGCCCGAAGGAGGCTGTGACCCCATGGGAACCCCACGCTGGAGCAGGCTCCTGGCAGGATCTGTGGAGAGAGGAGCCCACGGAGCAGGTTTTCTGGCAGGACTTGTGACCCCGTGGGGGACCCACGCTGGAGCAGTTCATGGAGGACTGTCTCCCATGGGAGGGACCCCACACTGGAGCAAGGGAATGGTGAGGAGTCCTGCCCCTGAGGAGGAAGGAGCAGTAGAGACAAGGTGTGATGAACTGACCCCAACCCCCATTCCCCGTCCCCCTGCGCTGCTGGGGTGGGAGGAGGGAGAGAAAATCGGGAGTGAAGCTGTGCATAGGAAGAAGGGAGGGGTGGGGGGAAAGTGTTTTAAGATTTGGTTTTGTTTCTCATTACCCTACTCTGGTCAATTGGTAATAAGTTAATTTTCCCGAAGTCAAGTCTGTTTTGCCTGCGATGGTAACTGGTGAGTTATCTCTCCCTGTCCTTACCGTGACCCACAAGCCTTTCATTATATTTACTCTCCCCTGTCCAGCTGAGGAGGGGGAGTGATTGAGCAGCTTTGGTGGGCATCTGGTGTCCAGCCAGGGTCAACCCACCACAGGGATCATGGTAGTGGAGGAATTATGGCACTATTTGTGATCGCTTAAGCTCTGTGCATCATTTATTTGTCCTTTTAACTGCTGCTACAGCTCAAGAAGGTGTCGTTACACCACTGTACTCGGTTATTCCTGTGCGTTTGAATCTTGTGTTGCCTCAGCTGGCACCGTTGTTTGTCTGTCTTGGGACTCTTGGGAGTTGGAGGCCCATGACAGGTGACGGCTCTTTTGGAGGTCCCCCCTCTTCATTTTGAAACAGAATTCTACCCCTAGAAAGACTTGGAGTCTCCACTTGTCTAGTAGTCTTTTCTGACAAAGCAGAAAGCAGCATCCCATCCTTCTCACCAGCCACCTGGGCCTTGCAGCCTGTGCAGCATTTCAAGCAACTGGAAAGCCCTTTGCCCCAGGTTTGCAGCCGCGCAACCTCCAGCATGCTCGTCAGCACGAGCGTGTCCCTGGGCCAGCGAGGCCTCTGGGACCTGTGGTTATGTCCGTCAGTAATCCACTTACGCGTCCACCCCACCTGCCCGGAGCGTCTGACCCGCATTAGTGCGTATGTGAACGCCCCTACCTGGCCCCGTTTCAGCTCTAACAGCCCCTTGCTGGCAGCAGGATTCCTGTGATACAAAGCACAAGCTAAGACCTCGCCTTGCTTTAACGGTGTTCACATACCAGGTTCAGCTTGCTCTCCTGAAGGTTCCCTGTTTTTTGTAGGACTGTTTCCCTGTTTTTTGTAGAACTGTCTGCGTACAGGACCAGTTCCTCGAGGTTACAGCTGCTGGCCCTGGCTCTCCTCCGGCGAAAAGCAGATGCTGGAAATCAAAGCTGAGCGACTCGAACCCGGAGGCGACTTTCTAACAAGCTGTCTTTGCAGCCTGCCTTCCTCCGCTCTCGCTCTCGCCATGAGGATGGCAGCCAGCCGGACCAGGATCCCTGCCTGTGTGAGATGTGGACGTGAAGGGGGGGTGTATCGACACCGCCCTGGCGAAGTGGGGGTCAGTAAGGGCAGCCGTGCCTGTCTGGCCGCAGTCAGAGGGTACGTGGGTGTAAGCGGGAGGGCTGCGGTGCTGCAAGAGCAGGGTTCGCTCTCTCCTGCGCCAGCCCTCTGGGACCAGCTCCGAAGAGGAGCAGACGGGCTTTTCGGCTTTTCTGCGTGGTTTTTGACTTCCTTTCATCTCTCTGGTGGGTGGCAGGGCTCCAGCCTCCCCGCTGGCCTCGGGGCCCCTGTAGTTCCCCCGTCCAACACGAAGGGGTGCCCCTCGCTGCGCCGCAGTGTGCTGTGCCTTGCGGGCTAAAACCAGGCAATTAGATAGCAGCTAAAAAAAGATCCACAAACATAAGCCGTATGCCATTTTTAGTGGCTTTCAGTTGTGATTTAACTCCTTGGAAAACAGCTGTATGAAGCAACTTGCCTGGCTCCTGGGCTCCTCCTGAGCTGTTCCTCTCTGGCCGAACGCGGGGCCTGTTGCGGCAGGGCTGCGGCCATGCGGCGAAAACCACGAGGTGTGCGGCTCGGCCCCTGTTTCTCCAGCTCACAGGGGGGTACGGGCACAAAGCTTTTTGGGCAAGGTCTGCAGGCTGGCGTGGGTCTGCACAGCTTACGTTAGCAACGGGCTCCGATTGCAGCCGAGGCTCCTGAGCCTTGCAGGGATATAAAATACTTCACGCCGCTGAGGTGCCAAAGGACCTGGAAAACGGACTTTGGATCCCTGGGCTTTAGGATCCAGTCATCTGTGATTGTTATTAGAAAAAAATGTAAAATAACCCCAGTGTTATCACCAATCAGTATAAAAAAAGGGGCCAGAGTTTTTAAACTGCGCTGGATCCAATCTACATAAAAAAACTAAATGGGAGGATGAATGCATCACATAAGATCGCTGCTTTCAGGACTAGCACAATGTGTTTTCAGCCCATGGGGACTGGGCGACTGATGACCCCCACCCTTCCCCTGGACCTTCTGCAGCGTGAAAACATGATCGAGACTTGTTTGATTTGTAGCTACTTGCTTGTTCTGATTACACAAGAAGTCCAGTAGCAGGACAGTAACAGCTTTACAGGTGTTTTTAGGACAGCACACCGTTGTTCCTCCGAAGGACTGAGAACGGCTGTTGAAGCAGCACGTGCCGCTGTAGCCTCCAGTTTAACGCTTGGCCAGGATTTCCTGCAGCAGTAAGAGGAGAAGGGTGGGTCTGTGATGGAGGTGACGGAGTAGTTTGGCAGAAGCAACTGGGGAAGTTGCTGCCAGCTCTTGCACCACCTGTCCCTCGCTGCGTCCGCGGTGCCCTGTGTGCCAGACCCCCTTGATGGAGCTGCACAAGCTGCTCTTGGCCTGGGGGGCAGTTGCTCCTCTTTCTCCCCTTCTTCCACCCGTCCTTCTGCCTGCTTGGGCCTGGACCTCTGAGTCCCCGTCCTCTGCGTAAGGAAAAGGTGCTCAGACCCTGCTGCTTCCCACACTCTACCCCGGCCTGCCATGATACACACACTCCAGAGCCTCAAAGCCCAGGCCTGTGGCTACGCTCGCCTTCTGGCTCAAAGTCAACCACTAAGCAAATTCTGGGTTTTTTCTTCTTCTGAGAGCAAGGCTGAGGCAGCCTTCCAGCGTGAAAGTGCTACAGCAGAGCCCTGCTGATCTCAGTGAGCGGAGCTCCAGTTATCCACTAAGTTGGAAACGGCAGATCCACAGCACCACCCTCCTACGTATTCTGTATCTATCCAGCTTTATCCTGGCTTCCTTCAGGTGCCGCTTATCGTGCCTTATCCTGCAACCAGCAAATGCACATCTGACACCCCTCTGGTCGTGTCTGCGCAGTCAGAGCTCAGCTCAGCAGCAGTGTCGCAGCGAGCCCTCTGCTCCCTTCTGCTTCCCTCCAGCTCGCCCTACCCCTCTGCATGACTGAGGGTCTGCCAGTTGTGCTCTTTTATTCACACAACATCTTCCACCCTGAGGTGTCCTAAAATGACGATAAAATCTTTTAAGGGATCCTGGAATTCCTTGCTGAGTAGCTTTTCTCCTGAAGGAAAAAAAAAATGCAACGGTGACCAGGTGTCTGGTTTCCTTCGGTATCAGATGAAGCTCAGAGCTGTTAAAAGCAGCTAAAGATGCCTCTCACTGCAGGAGCCGCTTGTTGCTTGTCATGGATGAAGCTGCGCTGTCCTCAGCCACAAGCCCTTGGCCCTTTCCGCGTGGGGGGCACAGCTCTCGGACAGCTCTGTCCGTCCCTGTCTAAGCCTGAGGCACTGGCAGCACTGAGCTTTGAAAACGTGTTCGTTAACGTTATGCCTTATTCCTGAGACGTGCTGGACCTGGACTTTGCTATAAAACAACATTCCGCAGCTGGAGAAAAACGTGATTCGATAAACCATTAGCGTCCCTTTGGGACCTGGCTGGAGCCACGTTTTTGTGTGCTCAGCCTTGTAAAGGCAGCAGGGCGCGGACAAGGTCCCTCCTGCCCAGAACGTGCCCCCCAGGCGCAGGGTGAGGGGCAGCTGCCAGCTTGGCCGGGCTTCGCTGGGTTTGCAGCATTTTGGAGTCGGCGGTGGGGCCTGCTGACGGCCACTAGCCCCTCTCCGAGGGCCTGGGACAAGTTATGGGGCTGGAGAAATTTGGAGGGGCTAAGCTTCAGCAAAGTTCAAACATACGCAAATGTTTCTACGTACAAGATGGGTAACACAGCAGATAGGATTTTCCTGCTCTGGTTATCTTGATTTTTTTTTTTAACGATGTAGATCTGACGTGATCGTGTCATAACTTGCGTTAAGGTGACTGGCTGCAAAAGCATGACAGAAGAAGGAGGTGCCTGCAAATCTTTTGCAACAGTAATGATTAACTCCTGCTCCTCAACCAGTGCTCTCACTTCTAGATTACAATGACTCTTTGGTTTTAAAAAACAGCTCAAGCAGACTTTCAGCTCCTGATGGCTTTGCAAAGCTCTAAATTCGCTTCCGCACCTTCTGAATGTCCATGGCAAAAAAAAGACAAAAGTCTTCCTGCAGAATCTCACCCCGCAACTGTTTTGTAGCTCTGACATACGGGGCAATCAACTTGAACTGTGAGGCTTAGTCTCCAGGAAGAAATTTTAATAAATGGCTCCCACCAGGCGAGCTGAACTGATGGCAGCCACAGTGGGAATTGTTTACTACCGTGCTCCAGTGTAGACAAGGCCTCATTGTCTGGCTTTGACGGGGAAAATGTCCAGTTTCATAAACTTTGCTGAGCAAGGGAGAAAATAATTATATTGCAGATCAGCTTACAAGGGGCACATTCATGTTTGAAAGAAAACTTGATTTTTCATAGGGTGAGGAAGAGAGGCACAACTGCCAAAGGGAAAACCCAGTGGCTTTGGTGACCTACTAAAATTGCCTCAAGTCAGAAGTTATTCCTGGCTGAAGGTGGGTCCCAGGGGGCTGGTTCCTTGGCTCTGGCTGGGAGGCAGGCAACCCAAGTGGAAATCGTGCGGGAAACCAAGTGCTCCTCCGCCTCCAGAGCCGCTCCATGCGCAGCTGGCACCCGGGTGCGAGGCGGGCAGGGCAGACAGCAGAACTTTCGCCGTGGCCGGACGGAGAGCCGTCGCTGCAGCTGCATCGTGCTCGGGCCCAAATGCCTTTGTGTCTCCAAGCTCCCCAATGGGCATCTGCCGGGGCAGAGGCTGTGGCGGCAGGCT
>NW_010973132.1:1495680-1506541 GCF_000737465.1 Haliaeetus leucocephalus | reverse complement strand
CGGGCTCGGTGGTCCCCGTCCTCTGCCTGCCGACTCGGGAGCCCGCGGGCTCTTCGGAGCAGGTCCGTGCAGCGCCGGGCTCCTCCTGCGAGTCCCGAACCCCTGCGGGCGGCGGGCTCCCCGGTGCTGCTCGCCGGGTGGATGACATCGCTGCTGCCTAGAACTTGCCTGTTTTCAACTCCCAATTACCGCAGTTGTGATTTCATTTGCAGTATTTGAGCAAAGCGTTGGCAGCATTTTGCTTCATGTGTTTTTACTTAGGAGGCCGACAGGGCGAATGTTGAAGGAATATGTTTTATAGCGCTGGGTTGGCTGTGATGAGCCACATGCAGCCGGCCCGGGCTGCTGACTGGCTGCCTTCCCCCCTGCACTGGGAGTATTAGCTGAAGCCATTTTGGTTGTCTCCCCAAGGGGGAGGATGTAATTATCTTCTTTTTGCAAGATTGCATGTAATTTTCTCTTCTCTTTCTTAAAAAAAACCAAAACCTGAAACAGAAGCAGAAATGAACTGTGTAACAAGCTGATAACCTATTAATTCTTTCACCAGATTGAAAGCAAAGCTCGAAGGAGTCTAGTGCTATAAATCTCACCGTTTTTTTGTAAACGTTTCTCTCAAGGAAGCGTGCACTCTTCTCTTGCATGAAGCTGCAACAGCAGCATAAACCCAGTTTGTTGTCATGGCAATATCAGTAGTTGCCTTATCTGTATGCCAAATCGTAGGCACCTGTAGGATCATAGGAAAATTCAGGTGCAAAGGGACCTCTGGAGATCTGTAGTCCAGCCTCCTGCTCAGGGCAGGGTCAGCCATGAGATCAAACCGGGTTGCTCAGGGCTTTCTCCAGTCAGGACTTAAAAACCTCAAAGGATGAAGAAGGCATCACCTTCCTGGGCAACATTTCTAGGCTGTTGCTACCAGCTTTCTCACATTCCTAATTCCAGTAGTTTTGGGAATAATATTTTGGGTTTGCTGTGTCTTTGACATTTATACACTGTGCTCTCTCTTTTTCACCACCTTGAGTCTATTAAGAAGAGGAATTTTCCTTCCACTTTGACTTCTTTCTCTGTCTGCAGGGTTGTTATACCTCGCTTTATTGCTCATGAACATACTAGCACAGGCCACACCACTATCTTGCATTCTCTTACCTGCTGAGGTTTTTGATGCCATGCTCGTCGCCATGATATCTGAAGAGTTTCTCCCATGAACTTAAGATCTGGCTATACTTTTATATTTCCCTCTCTTTCGGTCAGTCATCTTGCCAGATGACTAGTTCGCTGTGTTTTCTTGTATTCGACATTTGTTTTCTGCCCACATTGGCACTGCTTTGGGAAAGCATCCCTATTCAGAACAGTATTTGCACATTAGCAAGTACATACATACATTAGCAACATACATACAAGTTAAATGTGCACCTGACTGCTCTTCAGCTAGACTTAGAAGCACACAAATGTTGCCATTAATCCTAGTCCTTCCTATTTGTTGTCATGTGTGTAAAGTGCACGGGCCTAAAGAAAGGAGAGCACGCGTGTTTGTGTGTGTCCTTGTCCTGAAGGGCACTCACTTGCCAACTCTCTTTTGACAGGATTGTTTCATGAGTTTTGTGTTTCACTATTCTCCTGCTTGTATCGTATTTAGTGTACCAGGTCCTGAGGGCAAGGGCTGTCCAAGGTTTGTCCTGTTTAATTGAATTATGGTTGCCATGGGTAGTGGAAAGGTCAAATTTCATTCTGCATGGTGAATAATGCAAGCCAAGGTATGTTACAGAGGAAGGGGGAAACCTGGCTCTCAAAGTCTGTGTCAAGGAGCTAGGGGTCGAACTGACGGGGACTTTAAAAGGGGTTTATGGTAATTTGTTGCCCTACTTCCCAAAGAAATGCAGTTGGAATTGGGTACCAAATTTAGGCTTATTGGAAAACCCCAGCTCCACAGCCAAGTGCCACAGCTTTTTTTGTGCCTATTTCCATGCCAACTCTCTGCTTTCTGGCCAGTCTCCTCTGGGACAGAGTTGTGCTTTGCTTCAGACACCTACCAAAGTCCTCTCAGAGTCTCTCCAGAGAACCAAGCACAAGCAAAGGGACTGACATAAACTGTGTACTTCTAGGTAGGGCTGAGCAGGGTACCAGCGGTGGGTCTGGAAAAACACAAATAGATGCAGTGCCAGCATTTCAGGTATTTGATTTCCAAACAGTATGACATGTAGTTTGCATTTCAGCCCGTGCCTCGTTTCAGCGTCTCTGAGGTGAGAGGATGGAGCTTGGTGCTCTGGGATGCCACATGCTAAGCCCTCCCCTACAGGCTCCGTAACAACCCCTGGGAACCTCTGTACTGACCTCTGTACCAACCCGATGTATGGACCCCGCTGCAGCTCTGCCTGTGGGAGGGGGACGCAGAGGTGGGCACCCCAGTGGGAAGCGGCAGAACATCTCTGCAGGAGGGTCTGGGACACAGCAGGAAGTTTTGGAAAAAACTCTCCTGCAAGGTTTTGTTTTGATGTTTGCTTTTTGTTTTTAAGGATGTGAAAGGCAAAAAGCAGAGCAAGTAAAGGGAACATTCACAAGATGCCGCTCTCCAGGCAGGACTTCATGAGAACAGATGGGGAAACTGAGGCAAAAGGCAGTGCTTGAAACCTAGCCAGCTGAGTGTTGCTCAACAACATGAGAGAAAGAGAGAATTTGCATGCTCCATTGCATTTGATTTTCCAACATTCATACTTGAGCCCTAACAGGGACGACAGGGTCGCAGCATGAGAGGAAATTCAGAACATCATCAATGTGCTAAGGATTGCAGGAGACATAGCGAGCAGCTGTGAAAACTGATATAAACGGGTGGATTTCATGGCTTGGAATGACATCCCTTGTCATCAGAGGGACTTTCATTTTTGCTTGCTTGCTTACAGTTTTGCTGTAGTTCTTTAATTTTACTAGCAGTAGTAATAATAAAAGGCATCTGTGGAGGCCAGACAGCCGTAGAGCACATTCAAGCTGTAAGATCTGTCATGCCGTCTTCTTCTCAGGGCAAAATCCAAAGCTGGCTGAGTTCTGGTTTACAGTGTTAGCTTGCTGGGGATCACCAAGAGCAAGACTCACTGCAGCCAAGGCACTGCCTGCTTTGGGCTTGCAGAAGATGTTCATGCTACGTTGTTCTCCTTAATTACTGCTCTCTGGAAACATAAGGCATGGGATGAAGGAGAATAAAACAAACAGGCTTATTTAGGTCAATTACAAAAGTACAGGCTAATTGCGAACAAAGTGGTAAAACAGGAGCAGACGGGGCTCAGAGGAAAACAATGTCAACAGTGACCTACATACTCTCGGGATGGGAGGGGGAGGTTAGACAGCAGGCGGTGGGGAACGCATAGCTCAGCACAAGAGGGGTTTGCATGCTTCTCTCCTTTCAGGTCCCTGGGCCAGGGCCAGCCTGCGTGCGGAGTGCCGTCCGTGCAGTCTGCGCAGAGCTGGCCTAAACACGTAAGAACATCCAGGGAGTCATCAGCCAAGTGATGTAAAGGCATTGCTCCCATGTGACGTTTAGCCCCGCAGGAAGCTGCAAGACCTCTTCCCCGAGCCTCAGGGCAGACCTGGAAAGTAACAGGCCCCCCCACTTTCCATGCAGAACAGCCCTGGAGTGAAAACAGTGTAGTTTGTACGCTCTGGCTTATGCTGCCAGAGGGAGGACAAGTGAAGGACAATCACTTGCTTAGACGCATGCTGGAAAACGTATCTCGTGATCCCTTTCTCTGCCTGTAACGATAAGGAGCTCTCTCTAACCTAACCTGACCCAACATAACCTATAACCCAACTGAACCTTTCTACAGGAGACGGGCCCTTGGGTGATCTTAGAGCAGTAAGGCAGCAGCTTTCAACCTCCGCTCAGTGAGCCCTTGCAAGTACATTTAAGATGTTTGTGAAAGGCAGTTGTTCCCAGCTACCTTTCACAAACCCCCTAAACCCACTGCCAACAGGCTGAATTATGTAGGTGTCTGCACCTCTACTCACTGCGAAATGTTTATGGGCCCAAAACTGGGAAAGGTATAAAGTGACTGCTCTAAGGGAAACCTTTATCATTCCTTGCTGAGTTCAATGGTAAGTTCATACTGTGCTTCATATTTCCAGAGAGCAGTAATTAAGGAGAACAATGGAACACAAATAACTCCTACAAAAGGGAACAAGGATTTGGCATCCCTTATTTAAGTACCAGCTCAGTCAAATGCTTTCCTATCATGTGGTTTTCAGCTCTGGACTCCCCTTGCAAGTAGGGACCTCTGTATCCAACATCCAATCTCTGTATGCTTGCCAGCCCTGGCACCTGGCCAGTCAATGAGAGACAGCCTTCTTCTATCTGCACACCCCTGTTCTTGTCTCTACCTACATCTAAGGTCCCAGCTAACTACTCTCTAAAAAAAGACAAAGTTCATGCAAGGCTGCAGTTAAACTGTGGGCTTCTGAGACTGTCAAACCATTTGGTCCTGCGTGTAAATCGGACCAGACTCAGTTAGATCTAAGCTTAAAGAAACCCCCACAGATTAGCCTGGGTAACATGTCATGGTTTATCTGACCAGCCAAAGCTGTGATGGTGGGGAGTTCACAGGACCGAGATAGTGTCTGGGACGAGTTTTTCCTCAGTACCGGCTGTATGTCCTCTCTTCTAGCCTCCATGTAGACAGCAGGAAGCACAACACGTTTACATTCAGCAGCTACCGCATGGTATTCTGATCCCCTGCCACTGAAAAATGAACAACACAGACAGGTCCTGCTTCTGGCAAAAATTTAATAGGGTTGTAACATAATTTACCCCCCTTCACAAGCTGGCTAACGCACGTATGTGTGGGCCAGGCCACAGCTAGTGGGGATAACTGTTCACGTGTACCAGCTGAGAAGCTGGAACAGAAGTAGCTGTGGCTGTGGCATCAGGGGCTGGGGCTGCTGCCGGCCCCTGCAGTACCCAGGTAGGCTTGTCTGTCCCCACGGCATCCAAGCACTGACCAGGCTCTCGTGAGGACCATTCACAGCACGTGCTGCCCGTGGGAAGCCATTCCTACAGGCTTAAATCAGCTGGCCCAGATTGTTTTTTATCAATCACATCTGCCACCTCACAGCAAGCTTGGAAGCATACCTTGCTGCACACCGGATGCGCACATGCCTCAGGCACCAGGTGAGTCAGAACACGGCCGTGGTTTGACAGCTGAACGGACACATGTGCATACTTTGCTAATTACGTTAAAAATAGTTTTACATGAGGGCATGGATTTTGTTGATCCCTTGAAATACAGGAGAGAGACACAAGTGGACTAGTTCACCTGTTATACTAGCAGAGCCAAAATTTAAATGAATTTGTAATTTTTTCCTTCAGTTTAGGGCACATTCTTCTAATTCAGAAAAAAAAAAAGTGTAGCTGTGCTTGGGATTTCCAAGTACCTTTTGCCTGTGCACCTTTTGTCTTATTACAGAAATTATCCATCCTTGGTAGATACAAGCCTTTTCTAAGCACAATCTTCCTATCTTTAGTTGGGCTTTCTATACTACACATTTTGTTTGTACTGCCCATAGTTTCTCTTTATCAGCAAAATTTCCTGGTAGCCAGCTGAACAGCATTCATGCATGTATATTTTTCCTTTTTTAAAGCTCAGCTGGGATCTGTGATACAAGCATGTTCTCCCTGGATGCTTTATGAACCATAGATGTCTACATGACTTTTTCATGGGAACATATGAAGAAAAGATCCTGTGTAACTGCTGGCTGGAATCTAAACTTTCAAGTCAGGTACCAGGAGCCTGATAAAAAGACCCAGGCTACGGTTGGAAACAATTTCCAGAAACTCTGTCTGCTTTTCCCTTGTAGCTGTGGCAACAAAGGAGAGAGATGAAGGGACAAAGCTCACTGGGGGAAAACAAGTCAACAAAACCAACTAACTCTGGTTAGGCTTCATCACCTGACATGCTGTCCATTGAGCTGTGGAGACCTTTGTGTGTCCTGTGAAGAATCCTTGGTGCATTTTGCCAGGGCAAACTCATAACTAATTGAGAGGTTAATAATGAAATTATTATTAAGCTTGCAGTCATTTTCATAGTTGGAGAAAAATTAAATATAAAATGCCCTCTATATACTGCATGGTAGCTGCTTTTCTTCTCTTGCCCTCTACCTGTCTAGTTTCTCATATAGTTATTTTTATTCTGGACTAGAGCAAAGCTGTTTGTCTTTCCTTCTCCACCCTCTCTCCCTGTCTGAGTACCTGCTGTTCACTGTTCTAACAAGTCAACAGGTGGAAGAAAGGCATTATGACCCTGCTGAATCAACATCCTGTGAGGCTAAAATGATAGCCGTTAGCCTAACTGGAAAGCAGCGCCATGGTCCTTTGGAGGTAGAAGGGTAGACAACTCTTACAGAAGACTGAATGTTCTTCTTCCACAGGGTTTCAAAGTTTGTGGGAAAAATGTGTTCTCTGCTCTTCATTGCTCAGGAAAGTGGCAATGAGGGTGTGGAGCAAAATGTCTGTCCTCACTATTTTTGCAGATATGCATGAGCAAGTTCAGCCCATGCTCTAAGCTGTCTGGAATGAATCTGCATGAGTGTGACGCTGATCCCTGACTAACTCACCTGGTCTCTGAGCTGGCCTCAGTTGCTCATGCTGGCTGCCACAACTTCCAGTTTGGACCTCCCTCTAGTAGCAGGAGAGCAGGTCAGCTCTGGCACATCGGTGTCTGAAAAAATGAAATCCTTTCCCAGATCTGTTTCTTTAAGAAATCAATAAAAAAATGGCAAAAACAAGCTGACCAAGCGACTGTCCTGGATCATGGCTGCAGCATGGTATCAACACGTTGGGCTTTCAGAAGCACAGGGCACCTCGCTGCCCCCCTCAACCCAGCGCTTGGGCAGCGCTCAGCCGATCCGGTGATGGGACCACGGCTGCCCCTCCTCATGTCAGCACGGCTGGCTGGAGAGTCGCGTCATGCTCCCTGCCTGGCCGCAGGTGGTGAGAAGACCTTTGTGTGTAAGGAGAACAAGTTCAAGGAAAGGTTTTAATATCACACTGAGAGGGCTCATGTAGCACTTTTGCTCTGTTGCTTTGTGTCGTCTTTTACGTGCTCTTTTTTATCATGTTATTTTTGACTAGGAAAATAATTTTGTTTAAAATCACTTCTAAAATGTTCCTTTTGCTTGCAGCCCTGCAGGAGGATTACAGGATTATTTGCATGATGCTATTTCTTAGAAAAGCACAGAGGATTTCTGCAACAGAGAAAAAACATTTTCAGATACTTCATTACCTCATGCTTAAAAATACAGCATTTAGTTTATTGAAGCATCTGTTCTCTCCCATTATTTATGGCATCCCTCAGAAGACTACTTTAAGAACACATCATTCAAGACCAAATGCCAAAATAAAATGATATAATTTATTCATGGTATGTTGTCCTTTCTGGCAAGGAAGAACTCACGACCTTTAAAGTGAAGCTGAGCCCTGTTGCCTTTGGTTATCATTAACTGATCTCAGTGAAGGTGCTGTGCTGTGGAGGTGGGCCCTACAGGAACATATTGCAAAAGACAAGCCTTGTTCTGAAGTAAAGGCCATCTACAAAAAGGTGAGCAGTAGTAAGAAGACAATAGTGGCACAACAAAAGGAACAGCAGTAATCGGTGGGGTGGGTGAGCACAGCGAGAAGCACACACACCATCACAAGCCACACATGCACGTGTTACCTTTAACAAGCTTCGACAGAAGAAGCAGCAAATGACTGGCCAGCAGATTACCAGCTTGACTGCTGCTGTGGGAGAGCTTATTTTTGACACCATGAGCAAGACCAACATCAGGAAGTATGTCATGGAGCAGCAGGCTTACCAATTGCTTCTAGACATGCCACTGGATGAAAAGTAGAAGGTTATTTCTCTTAATTTCAAGTTATTTGGTATTTATTGGAGGATAGGACTGGGAGAACAGAAGCCATGCAGGTTAGCATCATCTACTCCAGTTTCACCCAAGCTAAAGCTCTAGTAGTTGTAGAGTCAGTGCAAGGGTTTTGCACTAACTTTTCAAAGTCTGATATTACAATTGGAAAATCGGGCCCTTCTAATGATGAAACAGGTGTGTGGTAAGACTTGTACTGCAATACCTAGAGGAAGCTGGTGATTCCTGCTTGTTTTCCTTCTGTATTAATAGGATCAAAGAAAAAAAGAGCAAGTGTTTGTATTAATAAAACTACAGAAAAAGTTTCTTTAAAAATCACTGGCAAGATCCTTCTCTTTAGGATGAACTTAAGAAACTGTAACATTTTATCCTGCTTAAAAAATAACTAGAAAGGTAGTATGCTTTAGTCAGAAAATCAGAAACATCCATTCCCTGTCCCGGTTCCTTTTCACTGAATTTAGAAGTCCACTGATGTTTCAGAGTTAGCCTGTCTCTTCAGTCGCTTCACAGACACAAAGAATTGTAATCACAAATCACATTATGCTGTGCTCAGCTTTCAACAAAAGAGGAACAATGCTAGTTGCATTTAAACAGCGTCTCCCAAGCAAACATCTCAGCTGTCCCTTGTTTTCAAAGACATCCCTCAGTTCTTTCTCAAATGTATGCATGTTTCTCCCAAATGTGATGACTCTGATGTTTTACTGTTGAACAGCAGAAATTTAAGAACTATCAACTATTCCCCACCCCACACCCGTGCAGTGCCAGGTCCCAGTCCTGTACAGGCTGGTGCACGTTTTTAACTCCACGTCCAGTGTGAGTAATTCCACACACTAGAATTGATAGTCTGGATAAAACTAAGCACATGTGTAAATCTTCATAGAAGAGGGATTTTATTTTTGCAGTAGCAGCTCTGGTTTCCTTCATGAATTTCTCCTTATCCTTAGCAACAGGGCACTGTTATTCAGCAATAGGACAATAGGGTTGGTAGGAATGGACAACATTCACATTTTCTAGAATAATCCGTTTCTTATGTGCCACCTCTTGGGTTACAGGCCGTGTCTGGGGCTGAAAGCTAAGATACTAAATGATTCTATGATTCTATACTTATATTCCTATTATTTTAAAAATAATTGCAACATTACCAACTCTTGCAATTTTATTGTAAATCTCACCAAATTTGGTGTCTTCCAGAAAGCCCCGGTTCCTGGAACCTTGTGACTTTTTGATATAGCAACAAACGTGGATTTTTCTATGGCACCTGTGTATCAAAACTAAAGCCTAACAAAGGTTAGAAACTGACATTTTAAATTCACTTCCTGCAGGTTACTATGACGTGACTGGAGCTGATAGAGATTAGATTAGAAAGATGTCCTGTGTTATGCCTCTGGGTGTTTTCATCAATACATGCAGGTTTCTGACCAGTCAAGCATTAAGATCCTAGTCCTGCAAACCCTTGTGCCTGCTCAGAATCCCACTTTGAATACAAACAACCTTTTCCTGAAATTCAGGTGGTGCAGGTTCATATAGTCACAAGCTGCGACGGTGGCAGTGTGCTGGCCACAATGGGCATCATTAAGGGGAAGACCATAGCCCATGTGGATCGTCTGTCATGGTAAATCTATGCCTGAACTTCAGCAAATTTTCACGGACTGTATTTTTTGAATAATCACATCCAATTGCTATGAATACTCTGGGTTTGAATTAGTCACTGAAGATGGGACAGTCACCAAAGTTGGGAAAGGGGGGAGGGCACCCATGACAGGAAATAGGGAGCCAGAAAGATGCTCCAAGGACAGAGGATAGATTGCAGTAAATGGCAGAGCATGTTAAGGAAGGGGTTGCTAGCAGCAATTTTCCATCCTAAGAAATGCTGGTTTTCTTTCTCCCCTTTAGGGCTTTGGTGTGGACATGTATGTTAGGCCAGCGTGGACATGTACAGTCTCTCTGAACTCCTCTGATGTGGTTAGTACCTGACATGTCATGGTAGGGCAGCTGTCTGTCCCCATTTGAGAAGCACAGGAATTGGCATAGTGGCTTCTGAACTCTTCCGTGGGGAACAGCTATTGGGCAGTTCCAGGACAAAACCTTCTTGCTGGCTTGGTATATGTTTGCTTCTAGGCTCTCGCCTGCCATAAGCCAGCACACAGACGTCCAAATTTCAGACTCCCTGGGCTCCATCCCTGCATCTTGCTGTGACAGTGGGCTGCCAGACTCCTAGCAAAAACTTTGGAGAGTGGAGGGGAGAAGGAGCTCCAGGACGTCATCATAGGTGGGAACCTATGCATTGGAGTCCCACCATGCCATTGTGGGGCCATGGAGTCATCCAGTAACGTCCAGCTCAGCTGCTTTGGGTTTGGCTTTGCCAGCAGCTTCTGTACCAGCTAGCTCTGTGACCACCGTAGCCCCAGTAAAGGATCCAAACACCAGATGTACAGTGCTAGTAGACGTGTATCATCCAAGTCGGGCTACCCTGCGTTAAGTCTGTCAGTCAACAACTTTTTCACCTCCACAGTGAAATGCAGGACCCATGTCTGTCCGGAGGCACCCTCAGCACCGCTGCCCTCAAGAAGGCCCGGAGACCCCGTGGGTGTCACAGCAGTGCTGCGCGCCAAGGCCAACCCGGCTATCCCACAGCACGCGAGCGCAGTCTGACACCCTCAGTCTCCTCTCCCACCCGGGAGCCCCACAGCTCCCTGCCCTGTCACTTCCCTGAGGGCTCCTGTCAGCACAGGCAGGCTGTGGTGCCAAGCCAGAAACGGCTGGCCCGGGTGTGTGTGGGGCAGACCGGCCTGGGCGGCACCCCCAGCTACAGCAAACGCTCTCCAGGGACGGGGACACAACCGAGGGCCCTGAGGGGCGGCGGGCACGGCAGAGCGGCTCTCCCCGCGCCCTCGCTTCCCCCAGCTCCCGCTTGTCTCTTGGGTGGGAGACAAATTTCCCGCCCCGACCCTCACAGAGCGCCGGA
>NW_010973132.1:1484110-1495657 GCF_000737465.1 Haliaeetus leucocephalus | reverse complement strand
ATGGGCAGGCGCTGCGGGGCACCGCGGTCGCCGGCCTCGCCGCTCCTGGGCACCAGGTAGGAGAGGTTTAAGCCGGCGGGTTGGGGCTGGGGGGAAGGAGGTTCGGTCACCTCTGCCCCCAGCGCAGCCGCCGCGGGGAGAGGCGCTGGCGGTTGTGCTGACTTGGACGTTTCTCCCTTCCTCTGCTCTCTCTCTCCCCTTCTCTCTTTCTCGCTCTCTCTTCCCCCCGCCCCCATTTTGCACGGAAGCCGGGAAGATAATTCACTGCAGGCTTTGACTGGATCCCTCTTCCCCCCCCCGGCGACCGCCGGGGCTTCGGGTAAGGTGAACGTTTTGGCCGGGGGTCTGTAATCGGTGGCAGCAGTTACGGTTCCTCCTTGATCCCCTTTATAAGTAGGGGGTGCGGGGATGTGAAATATCATATGCCTTTATTATCAGGTATCACCCACTATATATATATATATGCGGGTGTGTGTGTGTACTTAAAGCGGAGCTAAATTTGTGAGAGTTAAAAACTCCCTTGTTTTTATTCTCGGTGTGCTTCTGTGACTTGGCGTTTAATAATCGAGTACGGCGTTGTGCTTTACAGACTGTGAAGCCTAAGGTGGAATGGATGTGTATGGAGCAAAAGCAAGAGGCTGGATGGACCCCATTAATGGAGTCCAATGGTGGGAATATTTGTCTTTGTCATAAGATGAAACTGAAGTGTAAAACATCTAAATTTTGGATCTGGGAATTGGTTTAGCTGTGCTAATTGATACTAAAAGGATGATAATTTTTGTGGAAGCCTCTGAGAATAAGTAATACTGCACCCACCCTTATTGTAAACTCTTGTATTTGGCATTTCTTGCAAAGAATGAGGCTGGAATTTATTGCAAATGTCGTATTGACCCACGGGTGCATCTTTCAGTTTAGATTACTGCTGATTTGATCCTCTGGAATCTGCAAAAGGAAGGTCTGCCAGCCTCTGTGAATAGCTTTGCAGTGTAACAGGAGTGGAGTTCCCGAGCCGAATCGCTGAGAGATATGTGAACGAGTGTAAGCAAAGCTGAGCACACCGGTATTTCTGCCGCAAACCTGGGCTCGTTACCCAGGCACAGTTCGTGTGTGGGGTGAATACTCTCTTGGCACCTGGAGATGATGTCGGTCGAAGGGTCTACAATAACAAGTCGGATCAAAAATCTGCTTCGCTCCCCTTCCATTAAGCTGAGGAGAAGCAAGCCTGGCAACAAGCGTGAAGATATAGGCAGCAAGGTGAGTGCTGTGTGGTGTGGCCAGCGTGCTTTAACTTTGTCGCCTAAGGTCCCATCTGTACTAACGATACTGCTTTGGGAGACCCGCTATAACTGTAGAGTGCTGCAGAGCAACTGATAAGTGACTGTAGTCTGTCTTTTAGTTGGGATCTTTACTCTGCTGCAGATCCTTGCTAAAGCCTGGGTCCCTCTTCTGAAACACATTCTTTTTGCTTGTGTGGTGTGTACCCAGTCTGTATCAGAAAGCTTTTTGGGATTTCCCACACTGTGGTGTGTGAAGTTCTTACGGATAACTAACAGGAGAAATGTAATGCTGCCTCTTCCTCCATGTTTCCAACTGCTAACCTGCATTACCACCAGCTAACAATACACAAAGACCTGTTCTTCTGTGTAAGCAATTACTCTCAGCCCCACAAAGGAGTGTTCTGTCAGCATGTGGGGAAGGGTGGGATGGTCTGAAAGATGGAGGATGTGGCATGTGTCTCGGAGGTGACTGTTCAGATGGGCGTTCCACAGGCCTGGATGGGCTTTCCTCTGTGTTGCTCCTCTGTGTGCCTCAGACCCCCTTCCCTCGGGATGTCTTGTCTGGGGTATAATTGCTTCTACCTGAAAAATCCATCATTCTTCTTGGTGTTGTGGAGAATTCCTGACAGGCAGGCACTCACTGGGAATTGCCTGGTGTCATGAGGAGAGAATGACTTAACCCTGGCTGCAGGGAGAACAGGAGCTTGGTGGCATTGCCTTGTGCTGACAGCAGGTGCCTGAGTCAGGGCACCTCGTTCTGTCCCTGCCACTGAATCACCTGTAACCCTGGGCAAATCACTCAGCCTTTGTGTAGCTCGCTCTCTCCATAAATAGAAAGCTTAATCCCTCCCCCCTTGTGAAGTCTCACTAATAAATAAGAAATGCTTGTAATCCATGACTGCAAAGTGCATTCATTTGTCAAAAAACAGTAGTGCTTCAAAATTTATTTCTTGAATAGTGTGTGTAAAACTTCAGGGGAAATAAATGACATCTTGCCTAAATGTCCTGTCCCCAGCATGAAAACTTGTTCTCAGAACTCTGGTTCAGGTCAGAGTTTCCCTGAGATGGCTGTTTAATACCAAGGAACACAATATTCTTCTCCTGCCAAGCAAGAGAAAAACCTGCTGGGCTTCCTCAAAGTTGTCTAAAGGAGAGCCCTTGGTGTTTGTGCGTGACTGTGGTGTGTGCATGTGCATGCATGTGCTGCATTTAATGCAGCCAGTGAAACGTGCTACATAGCTGTTGCTGAAGAGCAGTTTGTTGATCTGTATCCTGCAGAGACCTCTGTCGAAAGAGCCAAAAGCCACCTGTACCACCATGTACAGTGGGCATTGGATTCTGGGTCTGTGAGTAGGAGCTGAGGTCCGCACACTCCTTTTCAGAGCTGGGACCTGCTGCTACGTACCCTGGGTATTCTCTGGTACCCGTTTCGTTTTGTTTTCCTTGCACATGCCTTTTGGAAGAGCTCCATTGTATCCCTTGTGCTGTCTCCCAACACGCAGCCAGGGCTGTCTGATCCCCTGGGGATATCATGGATTCATTCCACACCATCAAATTAGGGTTTGAGGGCTGGATTTTGTGTATCTTATTAGTAAGAGCAGTTAATCAGTGAGATGTAAAGGAACTGCTGGGGAGTTTGCTGGTAGAAACAATTTGTCCTGAGGAGGAGTTAGGTGCTAGTGTTGGTTTCCTAAAGTGATCTGCTCTGAATTTCCCTCAAATGAGTTATGGCCTGCTTTCAGTGGGACAGCTGGAGTGAGCAAGGCAAAAAGGAGTGGGCCCCTTACCAAAGTTCTGACATATGTTGGATATCTGTGGAGATGCTCCCTCTGCTATGTGTGTGCTCCTCTGCCTTCCAAGGTGGGAAGCAGCTCTACTTTTCTAAAATAGCAGGAAACAGATCCTCTCAGTCTGCTATTTGGTGTGAGTGTAAATCCCTTGGGAGTGAAATTGAGCCTCATGCACATCGCTCCTGAAGGATCTTTGCTGACCTGCAGGGAGGGTTTTTTCAGGTGTCTTTGTCTCTTGGACTTTTTGAGAAATGACTGCTCCAAGAGGCGCATGTGACTCTAGTCCCATTGAAGGGCCTGTGAGGCTGGTAGCTTTGGCTGGTCATCTCTGCTGAATGCTGCTTGGTTACATAGGATGGAGCAGGACTGTTGCCCTAGATTAATGCTTGAAAGGTGATATTGTGCTTTGTACGTGCAGATGTAGGTGAAAAGCAAGCCCTCAACAGCCCTGTGGTTCCTCTGAGTCCCTCAAGCTTTTATTGCAACCAGCTGCTCTATTTAAGATGGACAAGCACCCTCAGTGGCACTGCCTTGACTTCCATGAGCTGTGATTTTCCGCTTCAGTGGAAAGTGTCCCTGGTCTCCCTGCTCTTTCCTAAACAACCCTTTGGCAGTGTGAGGCCTGCCAGGCTGTCTCAGTGGTTAGGGACAGACCCTTTGGGCAGTTCGTTATGCTGAAGAGAAGCCCTGTGAAAATTGGCTCCTTTCTGTGAAGCAGCCATGTAATGCTGGGCTGGACGTGGGCAGGCTGTAGGAGGCTGGCTCCGCAGAGACCTGTTTGTGCATTGCTCTGGAAGGGGGAGTGTGGGTAAGTAGAGATATTTTGCATGAGGGCTGTGCAGGACATGCAATGTGTTACTTGGGAGCTGTACAAGAGAGAACTTGTTTTGTGACTTTTATTAGGACTTATTTCTTGCCTATAATTAATGCATGGTTTTACTGTACAGCTCCAGGAGATCTGTACAGGAGTAAAACCAAGGAACCAATACATAATCATGGATATTTAAAAAAAAAGGGGAGGGGGGGAGGAACAGGAGGTCTTTAAGTAAAGCTTGTTGACAGATTGGATGTAGTGTTTGGTTTTGTTGCTGCTTTTTGGAAACAACTTTTGTTTTGTGTGAGTCCTGATTTTTGTTGCTGCCTGACTAGCTCTGTGTTTAGACTTTGGTGGTTTTTTTTTCACCCTCTAATGTTCATGGCTTGAATCCACTTTTTCTGTCCTCTGTAGATCTCCATTTTTTGTATTGAACCAATATAGACCTAGATGTACAGTGACTTATGTCTAGGCCTGTTGATTGTTGGGATTATAATATGTCATTGTGGCGGCTGGAAGCTGAAGTTTCCCCAGATAAGTTCGCTGGCCTGCATTCAGTTTCTAGAGGGTTACTAGTCCTACCAGAAAACCAGTCGTGCATCTGGTCGCCATGTTTGTGATTCCAGCAGAGATGCAGAGTTAAAAACTGGGCACTGAGTGCCTTTGAAGCAGCATCAGCATCGATCACCCTGAATGAGCAGCACTAGCGGGACAGTGGGGAAGCTATGGGTTGAGCCATCTCCCATTGCTAAAATGTCCTGGTTGCTGTAGTACCCCGCAGTTTGGCTACACAAATCTCTCTCTGCTCACAGAAGTAATGTACCTGAGCAGGTACGGTTCCTGCAGAGGCTGTTCATATTGTTAAGCTCTGCTCTTGTAAATACAAGCATCTTTTTAACTGATGTAGCTGTGCCTATTTTAGGGTGTGCGTGGGGGTATCCTCAGTCAAACCAGATTATGAATGTCAATGTAGAAACAAATTGCTACAAAACCTGCTACAGGCTTTTCTCTAAAACCCTAAGCCGGTGAGTCAAAGAAACACATTTGGAATTTGCTGCTTGTTTCTTTGATCTCTCCTGTTTTTTCTAAGCCAGAAACATTTCAAGTTGCCAGTTTAAAAGAGCGCTTTGACTAATACCTGACATTCCCCAGCAGGAAGTCATTCAGCACGGGGACTGTTGTACTGTGGTCTCCCCCTGCCAAGTGTCATGCAAGCGTGTGCTGCTGGAGCACCTGTTCCCGCTCCATGATGCTGGGTTGGACTGGGTGGCTCTGCAAAATCTTTTTGAGAGCTTTTGTTCTGCAAATGAGCCCTGACTGAGTTGCTTGTAGTGGGAGAGGGTTTCCTGTCCTCCTTTGGTGAGGCATGGTCTGTTCTTACTGCCAGCCTCTGGGCTCCCATCAGCCTGATGGTAGCTCCATGGTTAGGGCAGCAGAAACACATACGCATACCACTCTGTCCTGCTGGTGAGCAGGCACAGATTTAAGAGGGGAAGATGATCCATGAAAGCTTGAGACCCCTCATGCCTTGTCATGCCCCTTGCATTCCCAACACAGTTCTCCAGCTCCTTCATCCCCTGAGAAGCTGCAGGGCTTGGGCTAGGATCACAAGCTGTCCTGGGCACAGGAGAGTGGAGTAATGTTTCTGGCCTGGCTGTAGCTTCCTGCCCTTCAGTACACAGTCCTTTTTGTTTGGAAAATACTGTAGCTTCCAACATGAATCAGTTTAGACTGCTACTGGTCTTAACCAGATCAGTTGAACCTGAACTGGAACAGAACCAAAAACCACACAAGTTTGATTCACTGATATAAATGCTTCAAAAATCATCACCTCTTACTAAATTGTTTAAGGTGCAGCTGAGGCTTGTTGCAGAGTGGGATTCTTTGTACGTCTTTGGGAACAACTTGCTCCTGCAGCAGCAGAGTCTGCTGGGTTCCTCGTGGGCAGCATTTTCCAGGGAACTGGATGAGGGGCTGAGCAGCCTGACTGTGTGGGTGAGGTAGAGAGCAGCCTGTCTGATGCTGTCAAGCTTTTGTTTTGGCAGGATTTGGAAGGGTCTTTTACATAATGATGGTACTTCTGAGGAGCTGTTCAGCACAGTATTATTGCCCTATTCCCCTTCACCACTCCACTGGAGAATGAGCAGTGCTCAGCCCACCAGCTCTGGTACCAGTGCAGCCAGTGGCCAGCTGAGAGGATGCATCTAGCCCTGGTCTGGCCTTCTGCTGCTGTACCTGTTCTGCTTCAACATCCATGAATGTTGCTTGGCCCCAGCTGATAACTAGTGATCTCTCTCTCAGCTCTGCACTGCTCAGTCTAAACACACCCAGTTGCTTCAACAGCTTAGGGGCTGCTGTCCAGAGATAGAAGGGGTTTCATGTCTGTCTCTGGTCAGGCTTATAACAGTGTCCCTTAAAGCAGGGGACAAAGGCTGGTTAGCTTCTCCATAGCCAGACCTACATTTCAGTGGCATGTCTGTGTCCGTAGATAAGAGTCAGTGGAACAACTGAGAGTGTCGTAGCTCAGGGGCTGAATCCTTCCCTACTGGACTGCTCTGGTCCCTTCTACTCCATGCTCAAGCACATGGTGCTCAAGATGACCCTGTATTTGTTAACAATTCCACACGCAGTTTTCCTCATTCCATTCTTCGCTCTATGAATGTCATGCCTTGTCCTGAAATTACACGGTGATCTGGCTAGCTCTCCTGGACTGAATTGGAGCTGAACATGAGTGTTAAGTGTAACTTACAGCCACAGGGCATATCAAAGCCAAAGTTTTTCTGCTGATGGACTGCAGCACCAGTTGCTTTTAGTTCTTGAAGTATGGTGGATATAAAAACATATAGCAATTCAACATGTTTGGTTTTGTAGCCTGCAACTGTATCCATGAAGCACTGTGATCCTTCTTGCCCATCTTGAGACAAGATTGCTGGAAAGATCCACTCTTCTATCCACCCCTAAATAATGTGCTGTCTTTACTGTGAAAGACAGCAGGAAGACCTCTCCATGGCAGAGGGGGAGCGGTGATGTGCTAACAGCTGGGGTGCAGTCAGCATAAATAACACAAACCAGGTCATTTGCCTAGTGGGTTTAAATGGTTCTTGCTTCCCCTGGGTAGTCATATGCTGCTTACCTGGATGGTCTTTTAGAGCTGCTGAGGTCTTGCCTTGCATGTTGTTCTTCACCTCCTTCAGATGAGCTGGGTATTCTGAGAAGGCATGTGGGACTTAGCTAACCTGGCTGGAGAGACTCGTAAGCAGGTTTTACTGTCTGTGCCGTGCTGGGTAAGCTGTACACATATAAACTGATGACCCCATTTTGCTTGTGGGCTGTTGTTCTGCAGTGGGCTGTGAAGTATGTAGTGTTTTGCCAAAGACCTGTCTGGGATGGTAAGATGGCAGAGATCAGGGCTGATCAGAGGTATTGCAGGCGGTACATCTGCTGCTTGCAGCTCACTGTGGTGCAGGGAGGGCTGGCGGAGAAAGGTATCCACAGACACAGTAGAAAGAGACTTCCAAAGCGTACCATCTGTTTCACTCACTAGCTGTGTGCTTGGTACTACCTGTGGTGTATCACCTCATTTGTTTCAGGAGGGCAGAACAGTTGAAGTGATGGTTGGGAGTCAGGCAAGGTTGGACCACTATCTGCTTTTGTATCATCAAAGGTCTGCAAGTCCCTGTAAAATTACTTGTATATTATTTCACTCTCCTCTGTGTCTAGTGGAAAGCAACTGCAGGGCATCACCTTCATTTCCAGCTGAGAAAGTGGTGGTCAGCATTTTGTTGGCCTGGCAAATTTGAGTAGATATTTTGCTTCCTGTTGATCAGGTCTTAGGGAGAAGTTGCTTGACTAGCCTTGGTACAGTTTTCTCTGTGAAAGCAAACACCATGTACTAGCTAGTCTTTGGCTTTTTTAAAAGGTCTCTTGTCTTGATGTTTGGGACAGGGAGTGGCGCTCGCATGGCGGTGAAACAGTGCTTAGCAGAATGGAGCCCTGACATTAGTGCTGAGTGATACCAGCTAAGGTCTGAATAATTAACTAGCACCAAGCCCAGTTTCAGTCACTTCAGGCTTCTGTTTGTGTCTGATGTACCTGCCTCTGCAGAGCTGGAAGTTTCTGAGGGCTCCTGTATGGGCGTACCAGGGTTGTGGCGTGCTCTCTGCTCTGGCTTCCAGCTCTAGATGTGGGCTGATCCCTGTGCCTGAAACCCTGTGGGCTCTGCTGAGGCTGTACCCACCAAAGGGTGGCTACTGCAATTCAGAAAAACCTCCTACTACTTCCTTTCACCACAGCGCTGCTTAGCCTTGTCTTGAGCATGTCTGCATGTTGTGCAAGGAAAATACAGCTGAGGCCTGTGGCTGTTATAACCAGCAGTGGATCTGTGCCGTGTCATCTGTCTTAAAAAATATTAGTGCAAAGGTGGGTCACTGCTAGTATTTGTATGACCGTAGACTGCAGGAGCATCCCATCTCTACCTTGGGATAGACATGTGATAAAGTAGACCCAGCCCAGAGGAGCTTCAGGCTTAAAAAAAAGAAAAGGTGTGGGGGGAATGGGATATGCTTTTCCTATACAGAGATGTGTCTGAACTCCCACAGGAAGTCTGAGACAGAGCTAGAAATTGAATCCTGATCCTCTGAGGCCAAATGTTAGCCTTAGCCACAAAGCCCAGCCTCTTGCAGATTACCAGGGATGTTTCTCACCTCTCCCCTGCGAGGACTGTGTGTTCATTTAGGATTATTTGCTTAAAAGTCCCCAAACTGTGCTGTTGTAAATGCTGACTTGGTTCCATTGTCACTAATGATTTCAGGAGCTCTGGTGATGATGACTTTCCAACAGGCTCAAGCAGATTAAGCACCATATGAATTAGAGCTGTGGAAACCCCTGTAAGCCTTGTAATTTTGCTAGTGTCCCAGGAGACCAGTATTGTTGTTAGTTACTGTGGGGAAACTCTGATTGAAAATAGTACTGTAGAAGTCTATGAACTGCTGGTGTATTCAGTGTTTCCAAGTCAATAGCAATAAAAGCCAGTCCTGCTTGTTCTCTCAAATACAGTATTAAAATTCACAATTGGTCAAGAAGGCTAATGTGATTTAACAACTAATATGAGATTTCTTACCTGGTGGAATTTGAACAATGACATTCCTTCCTTCCAGTGATGGTTCTTTAATTTCTGCATCTCCCAAACACCTTGCATAGTTAGGCTGAAATTTCCCTCATCATGGATCCAGAGAGACTCCTTTCTCTGGAAGAAAGATTATTGGAGGCTGCATAGTAGTAGAGAGTCGCAACACTAACAAATGGCTTGAGAGCAGGCAGATGGAGGAGTTTCTGAAAGAAGGAGAAAGCAACTTTACATCAGTGTCAGTGGATTTGAGGATACAGACTTGTAAAGCTCTCTGCTCCTGTTTTTCTTCCGAGTAGGCACTGTGGAAAACAGTGTTGCCTGTTCAGAAACTCTTCCCTATCCACAGGCAGGCCCAGCATAGGGCAGTTGTTTGAAGTGCCAGTACTGAAGTGTTAGCTATGTCTCCTGTGCTCTACGGTGGGAGCCTTTGAGCTCTCCCAAGGGCTTTGAAATTGGTTGCTCACCTTTGAGTAGCGCATAAGGGGCTGCTTGCCTTTGAAGTCTTGTTTGTACTAGGGATGCTTTCATTTGCCAAAAAAAAAAAAAAAAAGAAAAAAAGCACCATTGCTCAGCCCAGGACTTTGCACCAAAGGAGCTTGAGTTCGTTACACAGTCCCTAATGCAATCTAGACGCTGGAGTTGCTGAAACACTGAATAGGACTGAGGGTGAAAGGAGTGTGTGCCAGACCTGCCTCCTTATTTGGTGACTGCTCTTGGTGCTCAGAACTTGCTGTGCTCAGTGCTTCAGCCATGGCTGTGCCATGCAGCCTTGACTTGGACCATAAGGGGATAGGGATGGTGTCGGAGGTATCCAGAGTGGACATGAGTGTAAGGGTGTACTTAGCTAAGCACATGCTTGTGCTAGAAACAATTTGCAAGCTGAGCTTCTACAACGAGCTGTCCTAATGGTGACACAGCATCAAAAGAGCCTATTGAACGATCCTGTCCCTCAAAGAAACAGGCTATACCAGTAAAAGGACTTCTTTTTGCCAGTTACATTGCACCAATAGTAGTGTCTTTTCTGCAGGAGCTTTGGGCTAAGAATGATGTTTTTCACGCTCCTAACCAATGCTTCTGTGCTGCTGAAGCGTGTAAACGTGGAGCAAACCTTGAAACAGAGCTGTGTATTTTTTTTTTTTTTAAAATGCAGTTAATGGTTTTGGGTTCTGTGCTCCGCTCTTCAGACTGTCTCTAAGTCTCTTGTTTCCCCTCAATGTAAAACAGACAGGATACTTACCCACTTACTGCAAAGTGTCCCAGCATCCAGGGCTTTGAAACAGCTGCGCAACTCTTTGCATTTGGCTTATCTCCCAGTTTTGAACTAGATACATTGGTCCCAAGCACAGTTGTTTCAAACCTGCTTTGGGGTGTCATCCTTCTCGAGCAGCTGGGTCCAAAAGCATTGCTGACTGCAAACTGGAACTGACAAATTTTGGATCTGCTTCATTTGTTTTAAGCCCATCTTGTCACAACTCACCTGGTTTTCTTGGACTGAATCATGGCCAGACAGGCTTCAGAAATGGTTCTGTGTATCTTGCCCAACTGTGAGGGCTAGCTGGAGGGTGTTTGCCCAGCCTGTGCTCTGAAGCCCGCTATGGGAGTGGTGGTGGAGGGGAATGGGGACAAGATGACATAAAGTGCTCTTAATGAAATGCATTAACGAATATTTCTGATGAGCATGCAGCGGGCCTCAATGAACGTAGTAGTCGTTTCTAAAAGCCTGAGCTCCTTTTGAGGCTGGAATTGGGATTCCACCTTCTCCTGCACCGGGAGGATAATCGTCCTCCCTGATAATCCACAGTTTGTGCTGCATGTCTCTGCAGGCTTCCCGAGCTAAGCTGTTGAGATGTGTTTTACACGCAATCAGCAGTGCGAATAACTGGCATTGGGGGAGGATGAGGGTAGGGTCCTCTGGGCGAGAGGTAGCTTTCTTCAGCTTCCTCGCTGCTGACTGCTTTGGCTGTGTTTTTGGCTGTAACTTCTGGAAGAGCAGGTCTCTTGCATCACCGTTGTGGTGGGTGCCTTATAGATGCTTGCTTTACGAAATCCTTGGCCCACTTTATGTAGCGGGGCTGCAGATAAGCTTTTTGATGTCCGAGACCCACGATAAATGCTTTTTTGCTGGAGCCATCAGTGGAAAACGAGCATAGTGGCAGGGGAGAAGATGCAGCGCCTGGACTATCTCTGCTGTGCATCAGAGCTGCTCCAGGTCCTCGGAATGAGCATCTCTGCCCGGGGGCGTCTGAATGTAAACACGACCGTGGATAAAATGGCCAGTGGGCTGATTTATGGCCTTCTGCAAGGCGTGCTGGAGCGGAGGTGAGAGCTGGTGGGCGATGCAGCACCGGGGCTGCAGCTGCACGGCCTGGCCTGCCCGCTGGCTGCTTGCTGGCAGTTTCGCGGGGTGGGTGTGCGCCTTCTGCCCTCGGTTCTTCCCCCGTCCGCCGTTCCAGCGCTGCTCCGGCCGCTGCAGCCGCGCCGGAGCCCGCCCAGCTGCCGGTGGGTCTGTCGGTCGGTCGGTCAGCGGCCGGGCCGGCT